>NC_056748.1:847160922-847280922 GCF_019279795.1 Protopterus annectens | reverse complement strand
CACTGAGTGGTATAATTGTTGAGAAATGGTAGGAAATACACAAAATTACAAGATATTGCTCAATATAGATTTGTACATGGCAGGTTTGTTTAATAATTGCTTAGTGGAGCCTTAGATTAGGTTTGTAGTGGTCTGCCTTGATTTAACTACATTTTATAGAATACCGTACTGTACTATACAACCAGCGGTGTGATTTCAGACAACGCTAATCCTCGTATAACTCAGTAGATAACTATTTTTTTTGCAAGATAGGCAATAACATATTCAGATGTTTGACTATTCATCTGACTGGACCAGTCTCCATGGAAGTCTTTTTTTTTTTTATTTTTATGTTCTCAGCTTTTACTGGGTCAACAGATGTTGGGTTAGTATAGAATCAGATGACTTTAGGATAGGTTTATTTCTTGCTCTACAAAATTATGTGAATAGAATCTTTAATATTTACAATAGGTAATTTGATTTCAAATTTAAATAATATTTAATAGTGGAAACTTCAAGGTTATGAAGTATTGGACAAAATACTACTGCTTGTAAATATAACTAAATGAAAATAAGAAAATGTAAATGAATTAAAACACTTTTGGCATCATAATTCAAAATAAACTTAAAATAGCAATGCTATTAAAATTAAACGGTTAACATTGAACTCATATTTAGAAGAACTATGTGTTAGAAGGATAGCACAACTAATTATAACATATATAGTTTTATTAAGAACCATACTTTATTGCATTTGCAGTTTCTTATGTATTAAACTTTTAGAAATTGAACAAAGACAAGTTATCAAAAGTTAAGCCCACTTGGATATAAACAAAGTCTACAGACTTTGAATTATGCAGATTATTTACAGAATGTTTAGGCTAGGGATTTAAAGCCTTTAAAGGTGATAATGTAATAACATGTTTAGGTATTAAACTATGCCACTGTTTTGTAACTTACTGTCATCAACATTTTAGAATGTGAAATTGCTATCAGTAAAAGCAAGATCTTGGATAAATGCATCAAACAAGCAATATCATATTTATGCAACAAGTTATTATTTCATATAAGACTATCTGGTAAGTTTGCACATTTTAGAAATGGTATTGATGACTGAATAAGGATTACAAAAGTTGATAACAGTATAAACAGTTTACCCGCATGTATCAGATTGAATCACTCACTTACAAAATGGTTCAAATGTACTGCAAAATACAATGGTGAAAATGAGTGCCATTGTAAGATGAAATGAATGACCATCTTGCATTAATTTTTACCCTAACTTCTAAATCTTCATACACTGTTAAAATTGTACCTACTAATTGGTGGGAGAATCCGGAGTGCAACAGTGCCTCGGGCAACGCTGCTCCATGCAATCAAATGCATTTTCACCTTCTAGACTGACCAGAAATATGCCTTTTCTTTCACCCCTAGTGAGCTTCACTATTTATTATTTCAGTTTTCAAGTACTGTTGAATATCTTTCTCCCTGGAACAAATCCATCATGCTCTAAATGTATTAATCATGATGCCCATTACACTGCACAGGCTGCCATAATGGCCATGAACAATTTATATTCATGATTTAATACAGTAATGAGCTAATAAGGGGAGGGTGCCATTCTATATATATTCATTTTCTTGGAATGACCACCTAATACTGCCTTTTCAAAGAATAGGGAAAATTTCCTTCTTGAATTAGTTTATTAAAAATCCAGGAGGCATGAAACTAATTTTTCCATATACAATTTCCATACTTTTATGCGGATACCAATATTGCCTGGAAATTTCCTACAAGATTCTTCTGCCATAGCCTCCTTCTAGACATTTCACCTCATGAATAAATTTGCCTGTTCCTGTGAGATTCTATTAAATTTCTTCTTATTCAGACTCTTTATTTATTTCATTGTTCTACTTCTTCCACCAAGTCTCTACCTCATAAATTTACTGACTGCAATTCCTCAAAGCCTTCACAATCACCACAGTGTCAGAGGATATCTGCAGCTTTGTCTAACTTTGCATTCCCACTATAATTCTACTTGTCCTATGCTGTATAAAATGCACTGCCAAAGTCCTGTAATACTTACAGAAGTTATAAAAATAGTTATCCTTCCATGTCTGACTATCGATTTACAAGTTATTTTTCATTACATTTTCCATCTTCCAAGCAAAAATCCATGAATACAGTAGCACGGCCTCAGCTAGATAAAACTTTAATATTGACAAAGAACACACAGAGAAAAAAACAAAGTAGGTCAGTAAGCGCTTTCACATGGCTCCACCATGCTTCCTCAGACTGTCATAACATCACCCACATTGATCATTCATTTAAAGTAAAAACCTTCTACAGGTTCTACTAATTATTAAATCAATTGTCATAACAACAACTTCCATCAGTTAGTGTCCACATCCTTCACTTACAGCCTAAGTAAAAGCTGAATATTTAGAACTGAAAACATTATATAAATAATTATACAATTACACTATAAAACACTTATCTATTTTAAATATACAATCTATATTAAAAATCATATAAAAATATATAAAAAATATATATGTATTTCCTTTTACTATATAAGTAATCAACAAAAAATGAGTGTATCAGCTTCCTATCTTTAAGAAAAGGTTTCAAACTAATAGAATCATTCAATCCAAAACTTTTATCGGCTTGTAGCTGTATTATCCATTTTTGTTCAACTTTTTTGATAGTATTCCTGATGACTCTCATCCTTGTATCTGGATGTATAACTTGCATCACAGTAAACTGAAACGTATATTTCTTTCCTGCCTGTATAATGTGTTTGGCTAGTGCACTTCCTGTATCTTCTATTCGTGTATAGTTATTGAAGGTTATGGCCAAAGACGCTTGTAGGAAATTTCCAGGTAATATTTTTTGCTTGGATTTTTATAGACTGACACGAAGAGGCTTTATTCCTGACAGTGACATATTTTTCACATTTTCCATCTTATCCTTGTCAGTACACGATTTAACAATATTTTGAATAAATGTGGTACATACCACCTCTTATCATCAAACTACTGTCGATCTCCTAAAGGATATTTAGTATCCACCAAAGGCAACATCCCTCTGCTTCTCTCCCCTTAACATGAGCGGGTAAATGCTTGGGACCCTTAACTAAAGTAGCAGAGTATTGTACAGCAGACTATGTTTCCTGCAAGGATACTACCCATAGTTCTTCACTTCAGAAATATCCCATTTAATGCTGCAACTTAGCTGGATTAATCAGGTCATTAACATTCCAAGAAATTAAAACATCCCTTATCTTTAATGCAATTGTCCTACACATGCCTTCCACTGAAACATCTGATAATTGTACAAGTGGTCTCAATTAATATATTTATAACATAAAATCATTAAAAACATATTCAGTTTTCTCTTCACTTATACCTAATACTGCAGACAGACTACTATATGCATGCCTTGTTTTCAAAAATAAAAAGCTTTATAACAGACATCCAGTATGTTATTTCTTCTCAGAGAAAGATATTCAACAGTATTTGAAAACTGCTACTCTTACTAATCCTAGACAATTCCATACAAAATCCAACATGACTATAATTCACCATGTTTAATTCTTCCTATCTTTCTTGCCTTGCACTAAAATTAAAGTACAGACACACTTTCAGAAAATGCATAGTCCAAGAGAATGGTACAAGATCTTAAGTTGTTCAGAAATTTGAAAATACATTCACCCACTATTATGAATTTTATTTCTTTTATTTATTTTATAGCCTTGCAATACCTAAAGCCTTTTGAAATGCCTCATATCAGCGAGTTAATATTCTTTGCCAGCAGCATGATCACCCTTATTACTAGTGCACTTATAAAACAAGAGAAATACATATTTTAAACTTCAACACAAACTTTCTTCAATGTAGTCTGACAATAAATAAAAAAAATCTATTTTGCAAATGCACATGCAAAAATGATGGAATACTTTCAAGTGATCACAGCAGAACCCAAATTCCTTAATTTACTCACTCACATTAGCATTAAAAAAACAAACTACATTCATACCCGCAAGGTTTTTCATAACTCATACTTCATAAAAGCTTCTGCTTCTGGGCCAAGCTGTACCTGAATGTATTGGAAATGGCTTTGGATCCAGTGATCTCTGAGACACCCATACTGTTATTTCATCTGAAGGACTTAATTTAATAGGTTAGATTTTCTTGCCTTCAACAGTATCCCTACCTGTATTTCTGCCATTTGAATCTCTGGGTCTTATTTACTAATCACTTTAAATATTGCTTGAGCATTATCAAAAATCTTAATTGAGTTTGGAAGATACAACCTGAAAAAACTGAATATATTCAGTCAACCTGTAGGTTTCTTCCATAACATTTCTTCATAGACAGCCTAAACTATGTCCTTCTTCATATCTGCAAACTGTAACCATTCCTGAAAAGCTATTACTTGTCCTGATCTTCAGCCACCTTATTCAGGTCCACAACAAAGTTAACTGATCTTTTACATTAAAAGAAATGAATCTCATGAAAGTATGCCTGGGCCTGTTATCAGCAACAGTTCTTCCAGGTATAAACATTCTATATGTATTCAGTTTTAATGGAGGTCACATGCAAACTTGTCCACTCAACCAACTTAGAGTGAACAAAAACCTCCAATTGTACAATAACATTTTGATAATTCAAATCCTCACAGAGACACTTCAATGTTTCAGTTCCTGTAACATGCAAGTTCTCTACTTCCATCATTTGTGCATCTTGTTTATTTGACAATTCTATGAAGTTGTATAGCCTACTCTTACCTTCCTTAAGTTCCTGTGGTCTGTTTCAGTGGAATCTGATCTATTCACATCACATTCCTGTGAACATCATCACACACCACAGTGTCTTCATTCACAACCACATATCTGACAACCATATCCAACCTTCTAGGAGAAAATGGATGCTTTTCAGATATCTTCTTTATCTGTCATTCCTAAAGCATCACTATTTATTTTAAGACATAAACAAAATTATATGTAGAATGCATCTGTATAAGAGCAATCAGGGAAGTATTATTTCACACACATAGCATTATCAAAGTACATTTACTAGAATTTTTGATGACATTCCTGAAAAAGAGAGCAGAACTTTAATTTTAATTCTGCCAGGATTATTAGAAAACGACATCATTATACGTTGGTTTTCTTAATATATGTAAACAATTTATCCTTTTTTTCATTATTACTAGAACATATGTAAACTCACTGAAACTCAGAACAAAGTTCAAGAAGATGAAGACAAATATTTTGGATTAAACAACAGCATTGGAAATATTAAAGGATATTGTGTCTACTTAAATGTTTTATTCAAATGTTTTGGACAAGGTAAGCATACTGTATTTTATTGGTACTATATTCAACATCAACTCCAGGCAAAATAACAAAAAATGTTTGATTTTATTATGTTGATACTGAATAAAACTATATTTTTAAAAGATATATTTATTTTCTTTTTTTCAATATTTCTGTTTTTCACATTTTCATCTGTTATAGGTCTAGACTCACTCCCCGAAGGTATGTTATTCTCACAGTGTTTGATAATTAAGCTACCTGGTGTGGAAATCCTACACCCACTCAACATCTGCTCATCTGTTGCTTCAATGCAATTCCTTTGGTCTTATCCATTATTACATCTTTAATTAATTGTTAATAAAACTCTCTTTCATGTAATTAGCTCCAGCCATAGTCAAATCACCTTTCTATATGTAAAACCTTATGCTTATCTGAAATTGGAATGAATGATGGGAAAATCACTTCTAGTTTTTATTTCCTCTGCTATCTCAAATACTGAAAAAAATTATGTCAAGAACAGAGATCACAACCAGAAATGACATTTGCACAAGTGCCTGTATTACTGGAATATTATAAACATATAGTTCATCCCATAGTAATTTTTATTGGATTTCTACTGAATCTTGAATACATCATTTTTTTTCTTTTTCTTTCTTTCAATAGGTTCACTGGAAACATCCGTAAAGTATACACACAGCATGCTCATCCAATAGGTAGTCTGAGCCCACTCAATCCACCCACAATTTATTTAAAACAAATTGTTTACCACCTCTGCCCTTGTACTTTAAGTACGTACTAGAGGCATCCAGTCTTCTGTGTATATTTTTGCCTGCATAGTGACTAGTCTGAAGACAAGTGTTTGTGTCCTAATTTGTAAGCAGTAGCCTTATAGTCTGTAAATCCTCCTCCACTGACATTCTCCTGGTCAAATTTTAGTCTCTGCTTCCTAACAGCCGTTGGCATTTACTAGCTACTCTTACTCAAATTATTTATTTTCCTTATATTATCTTTGCTTGTTCTAGACTTGCTATTCCCATTATGTATATTGTCCCATCTTTCTTTAGTGGAAGTGCGTGCCTTCAAGGAAGTCATCCTTGGTCTCCCCTTCCTTTCTTATTTCTCCTTGCCTGAGACAGTTATTAAACTACTTTCAGCTATGAACTATTATTTCTGCACAATCAATATTGACTCAGTGCACTCAACTGCCTCCTTAATGTGTTTTTATTTTGCTATAGAAGTGTCCCTACAAGCAAATAGATATATGTGTAACAGTGAAGTCTGCAGTTTAAACACCAGTCTGTGGGCTATACTTTTTATGTAAATTATAAATATTATGGCAGCCTAAAACAAAGAACTTCTTGTATAACCACTGAGTTGTGAGCCAGTAATTTTCCAGAGCTGCACTATGACATTCTGTCTTACTTTTTCTCATTGTTTTGCTGATCTGTGGGTGTTGGGATGGCCTTTGTACTTTGCATTTCAAAGTCCATAGAAACCTCCTTATATTATACAGTTGTTTAAATAGCTAAGTGCGTTTTTTACTGTTATCACTATTAGTCCGGTCAGGGTGATATTGGACTAACTCTCCTACTAAAACTGTGTCCTAGAGGAACAAAAATCAAGACTTCATCTACTAGCTCAGAGGCCTTTTAAACTGCATTATTCCTTTTACTTATCTCTCTCAGTAAATCTGTGGTGGTTTAAGTTAAGTCACTGAATGTTTTTTCATTGTCTCTTTGCTCCCCTACACCAAATTCCCACACACCCCTCTTAATCTACATTTTTACTTCCATAGCACCACCCACATATTCCTCAAACCAATACTACCAGTTCCATCCAGAAAAAAAAAACAATCAATAGAATTGCTGCCAAGAGTAACACCCACTCTTGTTTATCACCCAACACTCTCTCTTAAACTGTATTAATACTTGTCCCCTATAACTATCAAGTTACATCTCTACAACCAACCCAGCAACCTACTAACATTTTCTAATCCTTATTTACAACAAAGATAAAACCCAAGTTAAATAAGATCAACTCTGATTATTTTACTATTTCTCCTCAGTCTGCTAGCCTTCATCACCAATTATAACATCCACCTCCTTCAAATTCTTTGGACTTCAACCAATCATCATAAATAATATCAGCACCTACCCAGCCTGTCTTTCTCCATAATACCTTGTCTCTGCAGACAAGCCATATCTAATTTATTTATCTATAAATATCTCAAAACTAAGTCTCCAAATTTATGATCAAATACTAAACCAAGACCAAAATAAAACTGGCTACACTCTTCCCTCTGTAAAATATAAATTAAAAATTAGCAGAGATATTCACCCAGCCCAGGTTCCACTGTTCATAAAACCATACCTTCCAACCCCAAAATAAACCTGTCACCCAATACATCTCAGCAAAAAAACAGAACCCAACTCACCTTACTAAATATGAACCTAAGAAGTATGTGCAATAAAATCCATGACATACATGCCACATACACTCCTAATGTAGTCATAGCTACTGAAGTCTGGTTTAAAAAAAAAGAAAACAAGAAATAAAGGATAATGAGACCCCCCCCCCCCCCGGGTACAATATACTTAGGCAGGACAGACAAAATGAGCGTGCAGGTTGTGTTACAATCATCTATAAAAATTCTCTAACCATCACCTTACTTCCACAGGAATTATCCACATTTAACAATGCTGAACTTCTAATAATAATCCTAAAAATCAACAATAAGAAAACTGTGTTAAACAGCAATTTATATACCACCAAGGAATAACATTGATACTGCTGAAAGCATCCTGTATTAGATATTCCAACAAATTTACCATGAAACTATAATAACTGAAGACTTAAATATAGGCTGGCAGTTCATAAATTTCACTACTCCCACTGAATCCATAAACTAATTCAACTCCAGACAATTAATAACCATACCTACTAGAATCAATAAAACTTCAGGGAGACACTCAGCATTAGACTGGATTCTTAAAAGCACACCACACAAGCTGAGAAATGTAGGCTGCTACTCAGATAGCATAAGTAACCATATACCAACATATACTATTAGAACTCACCATAACCTAGATAAACATATTATTTATAATCAAATATGAAATGCAACCAACTTCAGCAAAAAAAAAAAAAAAATCACTGTAACACTAAAACAATGTAACTGGAATGTACTTAGAACAATGCAACTAGGTACTGCTGAAGAACACTTTAATAACATATTCTTATAGACCTTAAATAAACTAGCACCAGTACGTAATAAAAGAGTAAAGTCCAACACTGCACCATGGCTGACAAAAGAAACAAAAAATATCATGACAAAAAAGGGGTAAAGCCTGGAAAAATTGATATAAAAATAGAAGTCAAAATGCCTTCCAGTGATTTAGGCATCCTAGAAGCCTTGCAAAACTCCATGTCAAACATAATAAGCAAAGGCAATAACAAATTAAATGAAATGACAATGTAGAAGAAACCTTGCCAACAACAAATTTAATATTAAGCGCTTTTCATCTGAGATCCTACTCAAACTTCATCAGGTACAGCGGTAGGTTGTTGGCAAGGTTTCTTCTATGTTGTCATTGCATTTATTTTGTGATTAAGTTTGTTTTATTTTTGTTTTTTATTAGGATAAGCAAAGGTACTATACCACCCTACAAAACAAATGTAAAAACTACCCAAAACCTTTTGGGTCATCACTAAATAACGCTACCCTGGCAAGAGTACCACTCTCTCTCCAAAAACAGACAATATAACAGTCTTTATCCCCACACAGTTTAAATCCTACTTTATACAATCAATATTATCTGTTTTAGACACTAATACATCTGCCCCCTCTCTCTATCCCTGTCTAGTCAAAACCACCAAGAGCTTTTTAATTTTAGTCCAGTACCTACCTTGCTCATAAGGAAGTTGATCATTAAACTAAAAACTACTTCCATAGTTGTAGACCAGACTACCTAAAAATGGCCACAGAAGTCATAGCTTTCCCTGCTTCCATACTAATTAATAAGCAGAAAAATACATCTCATCACCGTGGAAAAAAATCCTACATCATACCACTGCACAAAGGCAACACATATACAGAGTTTAATAAATAAAGACTGATAGCAGTTCTCTCCCCTCTCCAAAATATTAGAGAAATGCCTCCATATGCAGCTGATGCAATATCTAACCTCAAATAACCTGCTCTTAACAACATAACATGGCTTTAGGCCCTAGCACAGCACCACTACTGCTCTACTACATTTTACCAATATAATAAATAACATAGAAACAAGGGTCTGCTTGTGTCCACCATGTTCTTAGACTGGTCAAAGGCATTTGATACTGTCTCGCACCAGCAACTGTTCATTTTACTCTCCTCAATAGGACTTTCACAATACTCCTTGTTGTGGTTTCTTAGTTACCTATCTGGAAGGCAACATGCCATTAAATGGCAACAAATCTACTGATGCTTTCATCCAATTGTTGCAGGTGTCCCTCAGAGCTCTATCCTGGGTCCTCTACTTTTTAATATATTTATTAATGACCTCCACTCCTCCACTCACCATGATAGTTTAGTTCAGTATGCAGATGACTCAACATTAATATGTGCAGCCTCAACAATATATAACTCCAAGATATTACCCCCAAAATCTTTCTCTTCTGTAGAAACCCGGCTGAAAGAATCAAACCTCCTACTCAACCCCAAGAAAACTAAGTTAATGCTTTTTACCTCAAAAAGTTGCCAAAATTAAAAGCATTTTTTTACCATAAAGTTAACAAATAATACTGTCATTTAAAGTGTAACTCATAGTAAACTTCTACGGGTTATAATAGATGACCATCTCAAATATGACCAGCATATACTGCACACCATTAAATCTAATCACCAGAAACTAGACTCCCTTTATCGGATCAATGATTCCTTACACATACTGCAAGAAAAACTCTAACCACCACTTTCATATTGCTGACTCTTTTATACACCATTCCTTTCCTAACAAACTTAAACAATACTCAAAAAAAGAAACTTGCCTCCTGCTACAATAAAGTAGCTAAAGTTGCAACCAGTCTCCCTCATAGGACCCACCACTGTCATGGCTTAAAGCGATTAAACTGGCTTGAACTACACAACTACCTAACATATTCACAATTAACTACACCACACAAACTCATTCATCATCCAGAAAAATGTCCTGCACTACATAACTTATTACTGACCTACTGTCCAGCAAGGGATGTCTGCTCTAGTAACAAATTCTTATTAATTACAAATAAGTCAAATAATGTTACAGGAGACTCGCTCTATTCTAAATACATTGCTGAACTCTAGAATACTATCCCCACACAAATAAAACTCTCCGACAAACTCAATAGTTTTAAACCACTGCTTAAACAATGTCTTAACCAGTCCTGGTCCTGCACATTCTCATCTCAAGGCTGAGACTTTGCATTCACCATATGACACTCTCCAAGTACTCTCCGTAAACAGAATACACTCAGCCTCTCACTGAAATGACAACACAATTTTTATACATAACTGCTACCTGTACAATCCACTAACTTGAATGCAGCCTTTCTCTTTAGTAACTTCCACCTCTATAAAATTGTAGAACGTATAAATGTAACTACTAATGTAAATGGAAATGTAATTACTCTGTGTTTAACTGGAACATAGTATAATGTAATGTAAGCAAATGGAAATTTTCTTCTCGGGTCTCTGCTGAAAATGGGTATTACCCAGTTGGACTTTCCCGGTAAACAAAGACAAATAAATAAATAAATAAATAAATAAAACAAGTTTATAAAACTCTGATTACATTTCTCCATGCTTCTGTCTATAGTTCACATATTTAAATTGGCATATTTTGTGCTATTTGTGTTGCTTAATGTAACAATCGGGCTTTTAAAGTATTTCATCCAAAGTTATCTATACAAGAAAATAAATATTTTCTTTGACCATGATTTCGCTTTTCTCAAACCTATATGTGCTTCATTTGATAACTCCATGCGTCCTTTATGCATTTTTTTTTTAGGATTGATCAAGAGGATGAAGAGAAGCCAGAGGGTTCTTTGTAAGAGGTCGCTCTCACGTGTGCTATTTTTCTTCTGCATTTCTCATCCTTCCTTATTTCATCATCATTTTATTTCTTTATTTATCATATGCCATAGGCTGTTTAAGTAAAACTCCTCCTTAACCATATTACATGCTTTCTCTGTTTCTTTTTCACTTTGTTGAAGTGCCAGAGCTGTATGGACTGCATATTCAGCAATTCTATTATATTATATGACATTATAATATATTTACATATTCATCAATACCTTTCCTTTCCTCTGTCCTTTCTCTGTAGATTTGACTATGTGTCTTGAAAAGTAATCAGAAATGCTTTCCTTATCTGTTTTATATAACAAACTAGAATGGCTATAGTTGGTAAAACTGTTTTTGTTTTGCAAATGCTTCATTTTATTTTTGATTATGGATATCATATTTAGATTTTTGTTGTTAACACACTAAAAAGTAAAATTTGGTGAACAGACTTTTTCCAAAAGGAATCCAAAGCAGGACTGCAGAATGCAGTATGGTAGGACCTGCTAGCCTTAATCATCTGGGCTAAACTGCTGAACACAGCATTAGTGGATACATTGTTTTTACAGGTTTATATTTTTCCTATTAAGTTTATTACAAGTCTATGAAAAATGTTTTGTTGTTGTGGTATTTTACAAGCATTGTGGGGTATTGTTGGGATGTGGAAGGACACTACATTTTAGAAGCTTGTGGTTCATGCTGCCAGGATGTTTAATTTTTCAATATATTTTGAGCCTTCCATGATCATTGTACCTCCACTCCATGCTGGCCCATGTGTTCTTCCCTTCTTCTCTCAACCAACATCATGAGGAGAATGAGGTCAGAGCTGGGGATTTCAGTAAGCATAATTCAATAGTGGATATGAGACTTAAGTGGTTAAACTTCAGTTTTACTGAAGGTGGAGTCTAATAAGCATCATTTTGAGAAGGGAAAATTGGGTTATTTTTATACCAGTTGTAAGACTACATATTATCATCTGGATACATTCTGAAATTACAAGAATTCATAAGAAGACTTTGCTTCCCAACATTATATTCATAATGGTGTAATTTTGACTGCATCATTATAAGGAAAGTGAATTGTTTGTCATTTCAGTGTTTTACTAAGCTGGAAAGTAACATATGCAACAGAACTGCTACAGAGTGCAAAAGTGGTCAAAGGTTTTCCAGGCCACAGCAGAGTATATAGCCTTATGGTGTACAAGAACGGCCCACATGTGAGCTAATATAAGCATCCTACTCCTTTCAGGTTTTAAAACTTTTTCTTTGGGGCACACTCTATTTGGTTATGCAATGCCATTTGATGACTTGTTCATATTTGAGTCTATGTTAATAAGCAGGTCAAGCAAGCAGTTCTGCTGAAAACAATGGATAAGGCAGTATTTTTAGTCTTATGCATCATCCTTACAGCTCTGTTACCTAGTGCCTGCATCTTTGTTGGGTCTACCAACTACTCTAAACCTCTGACCTTTCTTCGTTTTCTACTGGGACTGGTTGTGGAACCTGATGGCCCTCAACGTTCCATTATTACCCCACCCACCATTTTATGTTGAAGCTCAAGAGGCAGGCATGCAGATGGGGTATGCAGCTTATCACCCCATCTCCACTACAGCTCAGCCATGCCCACCACATTTCCTCTCCTGAGCTCTGCCCCCTCATGTAACAGCTCCTTCACCAGGGATCATAGCTGGAAATGACCAGGAAACTGCTCACCCTCCCTTGAAATGACACTACCCATCCCATCCCTGCAGCTCTGTGATTCACCTGAGTCACTAATTAAACTTGGGTTGAATGAATGTCGTCAGGGCTTTATCCCTCTATGCCACCAGAGTGGCTTAGAAGACAGCCTGGTAGTATCTGCATTGTGTGGCAGTAAAAACGAATCTTTGGACAAGAATGAATGAGTTTTTAATACAGTAGAATGTGAAAAACAGATGAATATAAAACAACTACTAGGGGCAGAAAGATGTAACGTAAAATGACCAGAAATACATTTAAAATATCCAAGGATGTTGTAACCACCAAAATTATCTATAAATCTCTATCAAGGCTGACACAGAACTGCAGAAAAATTAGGACTCTCTTATCTTTTAGTAGCCATACACTATAAACAGAATAAATTATTATCAGCTTTCTTGAAACCAATACTTTTATGATAGATAACACAACTTAATGCACCATTTATTTAAATTTACCTATTGGATAAACTATAAAAATCTACTAAACCAATAGACTTATCCTATCACCAGAGTGCTTGACATCTGTTGCATGCTTTCAGGAATTCCCTTCATTATTTTGAAAGCAAAGACTCTTTTAGAAGATTGCGTTATTATTACTTCCTCATATTTCTTCTGAATCATCCCTATCTGTTTTTCAAACTATACCATGTGGTTCTTGCATTTTTTTCTTTAACATTGTTAACTATGTTAACCATTTTAAACTAATTGAAAGTCTGTGTTGTGTAAAATATATGCAGCCCTTTGAAGTTTTCCCCAGATAGGACATTTTTTCTATGGTCCAACAACCTCCTTTACATATATCTGAATTATCTAGCTTGTATTTTTCTTGCAAAAAGAAGGCAAACATGTATCAGTCATTAAATGTTATAGTATGTTGATGCATGTGCTAAATGTACCTGTTATTACAGGGAATGTTTCCTTAACAGTTCATGCTAGAAAACCGACTGCTGAGGTTCTAAGAATAACTGATGATCCTGGTGTTTCATCGTCCCCTTTTAGTCTAGATTTAAAATATAAATGAGGTTGCTTCACTCTGAGCTGCCTTGATGTTTGGCATCCTACGTGTCTACGAGTAATGATTTCTGATGGTACAGTGATGCACAAGCTTCTAGAATCTGCTTTATCCAGCAGTGACACGACATGGCATAACACATTACTGAATGCATAGCTTTTGCTTCTTGATCAGACTAACCAAGGCAGGATTAGAATTTCTCCTCTTTTTCTTTGAAGGATGTGTCCAAGCTTGTGCTTGTGTTATTTCTTTGTTTTGCAGATAGTTGGTTGGTGTGTGTTTAGATGACAAAACACTTTGTTTAGAAAATATTTACTTACAATAAAGTTCAATTTCTGCAGGAAGAGATGTAATCAATAAATTATGAATGGCAAGACTGAATATTCTTTAAAAAGTGACAGGCACAATTGAAGACCATAAGGCCAAAGCCCAGGAGGCATTCCACTGTAATGCATCTTGAAATTAAAAAAAAAAAAAAAAAAGTGTTGCTTTAGGTTGACTGAGCAGAATTTTAAATAGCACATGATATGACTATTTTATTGTTAAAGTAAAACAAAGCAGGACTAAAAATGTACATCTCAAATAATGTACATACTTAAATTGTGAAAAAAAATGATTTTTTTTTTAATTCTAAAGACATGTGGTTTAATTATAAGAAGAAAAAGCTGCCTTACTACATATTGTATTACACGATGCTATTATATAACTGTTTGAATTAGGGTGGTATTCATAGTCATTTACGCAAATGCGTTAAGGATATCTGTGAATGAGCCCAGCTGAGCTGCGATTCAGAGGCCATTTACACACAGTGACCTTGAATGAGCCTATGCAAATGTACTAATAATGAGATGTAAATGAGGAATGATGTAACTTATAAACAAAGACAATGGCAACCTTCAAACACTGGACCTCACCAGACTTGGGTTTGTGAAGGCTGATCTTGTCTCCTGAACCTGATTGACTTCTTTGAATCAGTCTCCAGAGCTGTGGACGAGGGTAAGGTGGTCTATCACAGAGTATCTGGACCTTGCCTAGGCCTTCGACAGCATCCCCCACTCTGAAATCATAGATAAACTTACTAGGCTGGGCATTAATCCCTATGTCACTTGATGGGTTGCCAACTGGCTTACTGACAGAACCCAGACTGTAAAAGTAGCCAACTCCAAATCCAGCTCCAGATAAGTGACAAGTGGAGTACCTCAGGGTTCAGTCCTGGTACCGCTCTTGTTTGGCATCTACTTCTCTGAAGTACAGGCCAACACTAAGGGACTCTGGCTAACAAAGTTCGGAGATGACTGCAACCTGGGAGCCATTACTGAATCCCCAAATGATGTGGATGTTCTACAAAAGGGCCTTACAGAAACAGATGCTTGGTGCCAGAGCCATGTGCTCAAGCTTAACGCCAAGAAATGTATAGTTATCCCCTTTGGGAAAAACCATGTACCCATCAATTACCACATAGGTGGCAGTACACTAAACACTGAAAGTGTGATGAGAGACTTAGGGACACAGGTGGACAGTGGTCTCACCTTCGATAACCACATCGCCACAACAGTCAGGAAATCCTTCTATGTGGCACACCTCATCACTAAGGGATTTTCATCCAGAAAAAAGGAGGTCATTGTCCCACTGTACTCATCCCTCATTAGACCCATTATAGAGTACAATGCCCCATTTGGTATGTACCTCATAAGACATCTGCAACAGCTGGAAAGACCGCAGAAATGCATCACTAAAAGAATCACAGGCCTAAAGCAGATGCCCTATGCTGACCGACTAAAAAAACTCCAGCTATACTCTGTGGCATATTGTCTACTCAGAGGTGATCTCTGCTTAACATACAAGGCCATGTCAAACTCTGAGCTGTTGGACATGCTCCACTTAAAAAAATCCCAATCCCTCAGAGCCACACCCTCCAGGGATCTAAACCTTGTCATCACAATGAACAAAACATGCTAGAGGGATAAGTTCCTGACCAAGAGACTCCCCATATTCTGGAATAGACTGCCCATACATATCAAACAGAGCGGCTCCTTGGCCCTCTTCAAAAGGAACCTTGACGATTGGATGGGAGCTAGGAAATTCACCCCAGGGATCACATAAGTCACCCTGCTAGACAGGGGTCCAGGGAAGTAAATATTGTGGGAAGAAATATGCAGGGAATTGTTATGGCTAGGCTTGTATAGGCCAACACTAAGGGACTCTGGCTAACAAAGTTAAGAGATGACTGCAAACTAGGAGCCATTATTGAATCCCCAAATGATGTGGATATTCTACAAAAGGGCCTTACACCATTTGCAAGTCATAGTGAAATGTTTGCACTTTTTGTGGTGTCTACAGATACATAATGCAAAGGAAAGTGTCTCCAAATCTGAGTTGCAGTCTGTGATAATGTTGTCACCTGCTGCTAATTTTGCTATTCCTGGGTGTGAGTTGCTGGTCTTGGCTAGGACAAAACTGCTTACCTCCAGCGGTGCTTACTGGCCAAGAAAGAGAAAGATATAAAGAAAGGAATCATTATAACTTTGACAATAAGGGAATAAATGATAGTTTCAGAGTGGACAGGTTTATTATACGGGCTTTAGTGTGTATGTTTGACCCCCACTAGATGAATGTGTGGGCCCCCTATCTCTGTGGACACTACAGTATGTATAGCCCTCATTATACTTGCCACAGGGACCTTGCAGAGACAGAGTGTGGGCACACTTCTGCCTTGAGAATACTGCAGCAGTTTCTAGATGTGCTCTTGGCAAGTGTGGATAAGTTCATTTATTTCACAGTATCACCTCAGGACCAAGCCAGGACTGTGCATGCCTTTCATGGAGTAACATGCTTGTCTGAGGTACTTGGTGCACTACATTGTACCGATGTTGCAATTAGGGCCCCTTCTGGTCACCAGTAGGAGCAGTATCTCAATAGGAAAGGACTATATTTTATCAGTTTCTAGCTAGTGTGTGATGCATGGAGATGCATCACCAGTGTTTCTGCCTAGTATCCTGGCAATGCACATGATTCCTATATCTGGCACATTAGCTCAATGTATTGCACCTTCTTGCATGGTAGCATGCCCAGTAGTCATCTTGTTAGTAAGTGGAAAAATATATATTTTTTATATTGTAACTAAAAATATTATAGCTGCTCCGAACCTGACTTGGACTTGGATTGTCTTGGTATAATTGCTCTATTGGCTTTTATGTGTCCCTGAGACAACCATATTTGGAATATTTGAAAGATTTATTTGTTCTTAGCTAAGCCAGTCTCCGTTTATTTTATTTTTTATATTGTATTTAAGTAGCTATTCATGTGATTTTTGTTAGAATGTATTGCTGAATACTAAACATTTTTGTTTTGTTTTGTCTCTCTCACCCCATTTCTCATTCTCTCTGCATTATGACAACAGTGAGAAATCCAAGTGGAGCTACAGATGAGACCTACAAAACGGGTCTATATCAGAACATCAAAGTTTTAAAACTTTGAATGTTTTAATATCGTCCCATTTTGAGTGAACGCTAAAAATAGCGAAGCTGCAGAACACTTAATTCTTTCCTAGGGAAAGAATTTGGTTGGCCGGTTCTGTGGCTTTGCTATTTTCAGCGCTGTGGTGTAAATTTATGGGTCAGGTTCAGGTAAGTATGCGACTGTGTGGTTGATAGGATTAGGGCACGGGTTAGGTGAGTTAGAGTTAGGGTTAGGGAGCGGGTTAGGTTAATTAGGGTTAGGGGCGGGTTAAGTGAGTTAGGGTTAGGGCATGGGTTAGGTGAGTGTGCGATAGTGACAGACCTTAGAGTTAGGGTTTGGGTTAAGGTAAGTGGATAGATAGTAGTGTATGTACAGTTTAGTGTATGGTTAGTTGTAGAATTATAAGTGTATGCGTGTGGATTGATGTTTTTTAGGTGTGCTTGTGTTGTGTGTATGTGTTTCGGAATAGCAAATTTTTTCCCAAGGAAAAAATTCGCTGTTCTGAATGTTCAATATTATGTGGTTTAGATATTATGTTTCTATGAAATAGCGTTCGCTATTTTCATCTTTCAATAGCTTGATATAAACGCTACAAAACAGCTCTCTCTCAGATTAGTATTTTCATCAAAAGGGTGTTTGGTGTCCAAAAGAGCCATTTCACATGCCTGGATGAGTCTGGGGGTGCCCTTCAGTGCGTGCAGGAAGTTTACTGCCTAATTTGTTCTGCATGACATGATCATGAGCCAGTCTGGTGGTGAACTGACCCATGTGGTCACGGCAGTTCCCAATTCCAGACCCACTACAGCCAGTGATGAGCACCGAGCAGCAGTAGTAAGGGACTCAAAGTGGCAGGCTTGTGCATGGCCTACAGCTGTGCAGGTAAATGGGCAATATGTAGTCCAGAAATATGCACCATGACATTCAGGTTAATGTTCCTTTCTTGCAAAACACACATAAGAGTGTAACTGATGCATGCAGTGATATCTGTGAGCTATGCTGTGTTGTGCATGGTCTGTTGTCACTGTTCATCTGACATTCTTTCTCATCTTAAAATGATTTTTTTTATTTAAAAAAATACTCTAATTATTGTTTGCTAAAGTTATGACTGAGTGGTCACTGACTCCTGTTTAGTGATGTAAGGCATCATATAAATAATAATCACATTTTCTCTATTTTGATAAATATATTCTGCTGTAGAGCTTCAATTATGCTTGGAAGCAGTGAGAGGATGGCATAGTGGTTAAGGTGCTTACCTTAAAGACACAAGGTGCAGGGTTTGATCCTCACATAGGTTAATTGGCTAAGCTTAAAATGGCCAACAACAGTTACCCTGATACTGATCTATGAACCTATATACATAGGTAACTCATAGTTTCACAATTTACTGAATGTCCTCAATATTTCATGACTTAATGCATTGCAATTGAATGAAAACTATTATACTGATTTTTATTTTATGCCATTTTATCACAGATTCTGTTTGTTTCAGTACTGCACATCAGATTATTTTTGTTGTCATACACAGTAATTTGTGACTTCAGAGGGGTCCACTTCACATGACTGAATCTCAAAATACTGAATTTTATTTGACTGAGACCACAATACCTAATTTTCAAAATACTGAAAACTCATTTGACTGAGTCTCATTATACCGAAAGCTTACCATGCTGAATCTCAAAATACTGAATTTTAAGCCATGACTTTGTGATGCACCATCCCTTCCTGCACAGTTACTATGTTGTGGGGTCTGAGATCCTGCCATTTAACTTGAGGACTTGCTATCTCCTAAGGCTGTCTCATAAATATAACTATATTATCATCATCAGTACCCTTTCTGCTGCTGATAACATCCACATTTATTGGCATGGTGGGAATGTTTGTTTCTGATGCTGACCCTGTAAAACAATATTTGAAATCATGCCTAATAAGGATATAGCATACCCTACTGTATGCTTATAAAGGTGTGAGTGGGACACTTACCATGCACACTGCATTCTTTGCTATTCTCAGCTGATGTACAAGGTTCAGCTATAAATAATTAATTGCCATGTATTTGATGTGATTATTACTTATCAGCATTCAATTCTCTGTATAAATATATGTTACTATTTGTAAAGTAGATGAAGTTTGTGCTGCAGACAGTGGTAATGTCCACTAGTGTCCACACCACCTCTGATTATTCCTGTGCCACCATCTGCGTCATAGTCATCCCAATGGATGGAGAGAAGGTATTCATCATCTGGTATTAATGGAATTATTTTTGGAATCAGCTTGTTTAGGCCTCCTTTACCAAATAAAAATTTCTCATATGTCCTAACGGCAGCCATGAGGATGCAATTTTCTTTGTGGCAAAAGTTATCCTTTCTCTGCTTTGATCCCTTATTTTCCATCATTACTGCATCTTATAAAAGGACCATAGTTACACAGTGAAAAGGTTTTGATGGAATCAGATTTTAAACTACAAAACACTGGCCAAGTGTACCTGCCACTTTTATAAACAATGTTAGCTAATACAATCCACATAATTATATATAGACATCTCAGTCTAGCCAAGTAAAATGGTGATGTATTACTATCAGTGCAAGTGCAATCATGCCATTAAAGCAATCAGTTTAATGACAAAATTCATCCTTACCTTGTCCTCTACCATTGTCATGTATTCATAATAATGCTATTTTTATTCATCATGCCACTCAGAAATCTCCAGTAAAGACACATGCACATTGACTCAAAGAAATATCCCTTGCCACTGGAAAGCTTCACATTTAAATTACTACATTTCTACCATGTATGCACAGTCACTAAATGATACCAAAGTAATGATTATTCCCAGTAATTACTAATCATTTCTAGTGCTTCTGTACTGACGTCTAACTTTTAAATGACAGTAATCACACCAAACATTCATTGCCATCATAGGATGCACACCATATATGTTAAAGCAATATGTCTTCACTTTTAACTCACAAATTGTACTTATTTTTAAGTTTCCTAGTAATTTATAATATTTTGTAATTATTTGCTTACTTTTAGAAGTCTGCAATATCCTAAAATGTTTGCCCCCTAACTTGAGTACTGGCAAATTAATATGGCAATGTTCAACTTTTCCACAATAATTCAGGGTCATTTACATATGTTTTATACAACTTAGGCCTTTTTTATAGGTTTATAGATTAGTACTAGGTGAACTGCCCTTGTAAGCTATTTTAAGCCTAGCCAATTAGCCCATGTGAGAAGCAAACCCTGCACCTTGTGTTTATAAGGTGAGTGCCTTTACCATTATGCCAACCTCCCACTTATCTTTATCAACTGTAGTAGTACACAAATGTGTACTGTCACATATAGACATACATCGGCCTTGGATGATCACTAGCATGGGCCTGGAATGACATGTCCCAAGCTTGCAGCGGTAACATGTAAATGTCCCTAGAGTAAACTATATCAGAATAGAGTTAAAAAAACAAAATGGAATCATCTGAATGAAAATTTACACCAATATGAAGTGCAACCCCTGCCCATCTGTCACTCTGTTGTTAGCACCTCAAATATGTCATCAGTTCCTAAAGCTTGTACATAACACACATAGTAATATATATCCCCCTCCTCAAAAAAGTATAACTGCTGCTATACTGCATGAGGCATGCATAACTGGTATTCAGGCATAATCCCCCAAAAGATGCACCTTATACATTGACTAGCAGCAGTAGTGATTGTAAATCAATACATAACAATTATCCAATATAATTCAATTTTTATACAGCATGCAAGTGGAATGTAAATGTCTTCCTTTAATAAAAATGTGCATGGCAAAGCACGTTTCATTAAACAAAACTTGCCTTGGTTACTTAAATGGGTTTGGATAAGGTTATGTCACAGCCCAGAAGATGTGGTTCTGAACCTCTGAACTACAACACAACTCTTATTTTCTTCATGCAAATTCTGGCACTTTATATCATGGCATCACCTGTGAAAGCACGAGGCTGTGCTCCAAGCTTATTTATATATATATATATATATATATATATATATATAGATACACTATAGCTACTCGGTCACCTCTGCCTGGAACAAACTTCCTCTACATATACGAACACTTGAAAATACCCGCAGTTTTAAAATAGCATTAAAGGAATTCCTGCATACCTCTTGGATCTGCTCCTGCAATGACCCCACTTGAACATCTTCCCCCTTGCCTCTCTCTCATTCGGCTAAGCCTCCCTTTTCTTTTCTACCCCATCTCCGTATTTAATTTACCCCATCCATTAGTAGTACAGGGACAGTGGCAGCTCCTAAATGCTTTATCCCATGCATGGGTCCCGTCAAATTATCTATGGTATGATCCAAGTTATTCTTTTTAGGACTAAGATATCATTATTGATTATGAGATGGGTAAAGCCAAGCTTTAACCAAATGGGATAGATTAACTCCAGCACAGAAAAAGGGAACTGTCTTGGCTTAAAATAGCCTGCAATGGCAGCAGGAAACAAGAGTAGTTAAGCTCATTGAATCCACTGGCAAGTTTTGACTGTGATTTTTATGCAATTAAAGCTTTTGAACTATTACTTTGTGCCAGTTTGACATTTCTTCAGTCATTGAAGGTGTTTTTGTGATTTAGTTTTGGTTCGTAGCTGCAGTTTTGTTCTTTGATTGCAATATGTATTATATTAATCTTAACCGAGTCAGTAGTAGACATTCATTAAATTACCGAAACCAAGACTGACATATATTTCAGTACACAAGTGCAGTATTCTGTCCTAAACTATTTTTTAATGTGTATTAAAAAGTATACACCACTTACCTTAAACAAATGCATTAAAATTATTAAATTACTGTAAACAAGACTGACAGATATGTCAGTGTATAACTGGAGTAGTCTGTCTTAAATGGTTTTCTTTAATGTATTTTTAGAGCATTGTACCTGAAAGAACTGCAATGAAATCATTACATTGCTTCAGGAAAATTAACAGACATGTTAACATAAATAGCATTATTTTGTCTTTAAGTAATTAACTGTAATATCTATAAATGGTGTCTGTACTAAATAGCAGACGCAAAAGTGTACAGAACTTGAAGGAACACACTAACCTTCCAAGGACTCACAAGCACTTCCCATATTAATTCATCTTAGTATGCATAAGTACTGCTCATGTCACTCTTCCCAAGTACACAAGCACTTCCCAAATGAGTACTCCCATCACATGCAAAAGCACTTCCTGTACACACATTTCACTTCAATAAGGATTTAATTAAAATGCAAAACTGTTTTAAGAAATTTAATGCTGTGTAACGTGATGTGTGGATTTACTGTGTATTTTGTACCCCCTTTTTTGTTTTTATTATTTTAATTATGCATTTCTTTTTCTGCTTTATTATTCTGTTTCTTTTCTATTTATTTCACTTTTTATACAGATTCAAAATCCTCAGGAGTAGCCCAGGCATGCACCTTCCTGGTTAAGGAGTGCTCACCCTCTGCCTATCCAGGGATGTCCTCACAGGGTCAGGCAGTGGCACCAATCCTGCAGGTACTTGGGTATGTGGCAGCCTGGAAAGCTTCACCAAAAAGGGGCTTCAGAACTAGGTAGAGGATGCACTAGAGCAGGTAGTGGATTGGCATATTCAGCCTGGCAAAGCCCCTGTTCATCATGTTTCTGCCGACCACAGCACCACTACAGGCCCCTACCCTCTCAACATCAGAGTCCTCCACTGCACCACCATCTGACAATAGAAATGTCTGAGGCTCTGTGGACTGAGGACTCTTGCACCATCTCTACCCCAGCCGTTCTTCCCTTATCCGCTGCTCATTACCCTCGTACCTAATACTTAACCACACTACCTGTTAAAATAACACTTAAAAATAGGGGGGCTTATCCCCCAACAAAAACATGGTGCCTCTCCTGTCGCAACTCCTACAGCACAAACCTTCTTGATGTTTCCCATATTTCCATCTCTGTCTCCCCTTTTTTAATCTTTCTATCTTCTCCTTTCTATTTTTTTAATAAAGCATCAGGGTGTTGATATAAGGATACCCTTATAGAAAACATTATAAACCCTTTTATTTTTTTTAAATTTCAATTAAAATCACTGCTCAGTCCAACACTTGCCTTACACCTCTCTAGTGTGACTGGTTAGCCATTCACACTTGCAATATTTGAAAACAAATTAAGTAATGTGAACTCTCAGGCTTTTATGTACTAATTCACATGTTCCTAATACTGAATTTTACATATTTATCTTTTTTAAAAGAGCTTTGCTTATGTTCATTCATCGCAAATGATCTATGCTGAGCTTATTTTCATATCCGTCTAGCACTGCTACGCACAGATAACAGCTAGGCATAGTCCTGAACTATAACACCAGATGTTATGTGATCCGATCTCGCCTACATTCTGAATGATGGGTTTGGAGCCGATACCTCGGCTCCGACTTGGCACGCTTATGCTATAGAGCGAGGCCTCTTATTGGCTGAGCTTTCTTTATCCCAGGATGCACCACCACTAATCCCCCAGATCTCGTTGCCGCTTACAGAGCTTGGACGTGGTCTCAACATTGGCTGGGCTAAGTACTATATTAATAGTATCTTTTCCTGTCAGAAATTTTCTCTTTTTCAACCCAAAAGCTGTTTTAACGGCTATTATTTGTGTATGAGTGTGTTTCTTGGTGATTTATTGATTTTTACTTTAAATTTCCTGTCAGAGAAGATTCCTTTCAGTTAGAGGGGCCTTCTCCTGTTCTAACTACTTTAGTGGTTGCATGTGGGTCAAGTACCCATTTGAGTTAGAGGGTCTTGACCCTCCTTGCTTTCTTTCTTTTTTCTTACTGTGTAAAAAAAAAAAAAAAGGGGAAAAGTTTCTCTTTTCAGTATTTATATATTTTTTGGCATATTTGTTGTACCTGTGTCCTAAGCTGTTTAAAGTTTACTGTTGTTTCTGTTTTTACAACTATGTCTAAGGAACATAAACCATCCGGTTTTAAGAAGTGCACGAGGTGTGGGTTTAAAATGTCCATTACGGACGACCACTCCTCCTGCGTCTATTGTCTTGGCGCCAAACATCGTCGGAGCCGACGGCTAAGAAAGGCAAGCAGACTTCTCCATCGGCTCCACGGACTTCGGAGCCGAGGTCAGAACGGTCTGCCTCGATGCCTCCTACCTCGACCCCTCTAGTTTCAGAGCTGAGGTCTGGAGCATCGAGAGGCGGGTCATCCTCATCGGCTCCACGGATATTGGAGCCGATAAGGGTCATCGGCTCAGACACTTCCCCCTTGGAGCCGAAGTCTTTATCAGAGCCAAGAGAATTTTCGGTGAAGGCTTCCTCGGAGCCGATAATAGTGGAATCCTTTCGGAGCCGGTCCCCAGGCCCTTCGGAGCCGATGGAGAAATCGGTTCGGGCCCGATCGGTATCCTCGAGATCTTCCAGGATGTCTGATTCGGACATCGACAGGGTACTCCTTCGACTCTTCCAGTCTCCGGTGTTCCAAAAGATGGTTTCGGCTCCAGCCCATTTGGCTTCGGAGCCGATGGTCCACTCCCTTACAGTTCTTCCTCCTCCAACAGCTTCGGCACCATTGGAGCGGGTGTTGGTGGAACCAGTGGAGGTGTTAGGGTCAGACCCGAACCTTGCTCCGACTCCGGCTCCTGGGTCGGAGTTCAGTGCACGGACTTCTTCCTTCGGCCCTAGGGGAGAGGCTTCGGGATTGATGCCTTCGATCCCAAGTCTTCCTCTTGGTGCGTTGGCGGCGGGAGTACCGTCTACTGTCGTGGCCACGGAGGGGGGACCTTCCCAGGATTCTGGTGGTCCCGCCTTCAGGGCTATAAGAGTGCTCTAGCCAAATCTTCTTTGGCCACCTCCACAGTTTCCCCGGCTCCTTCCCTAGTCTTGGAGACTGGGTCATTGGCAGTTCCCCTGTCAGCAGACAGCGGAGCCCCTGGGCCTCAGGTTACCCCCGCTGGGGTTTCTCCCCCTCCTGGAGGTCCTTCTGAAGCCTCTTCGGATGAACCTCCCAGGAAGAAAACGTGCAAGAGGAAGCATGTTGACTCCCCTGACGAGTCTTTGACATCTTACACCGATCTCGATGATGCAGAGGGGTCCCCCAAGTCATCCTCGGATGATGTCTCCTTTGCAGACATCCTTGAAGCCCTAAAACAACGAGGCGGCTGGCAGTCCAAACCTCCCTCTGCTGATGAGTCGGTGTTCCTGAAGGCCTTCGGGGCTCAGCCCTCTGCCTCCTGGGTGTCTCCGCCCTTCGACGAGCTCTTGGATTTGATCTGTCGAAGGGCGTGGGAACACCCGGACTCTGTGGAACCAGTGCCCGCTCGTCCAAACAAATTTCTTTCAGCACCCCCAGATAGAGAGTTCCTCACGAAAGGTGTGGCTGTGGATGCTATGGTGGTGGCATCTGCTACACAGCAGGATGTAGCAGAGGCTTCTACGTCCGTCCATCCTCCTAATAAGGAGTCTAGGAGCATGGATCGGTACGGCAAGCGCACCCTTAGTTCAGCGGCCTTTACTTTGAGGTCTCTGAACTACCTAACGCACTTTACGAGATTCCAGAGGGATCTGATTAAGGAGCTATCCGATACCCTCTTAGGTAACCTGCCTGAGGAGCTGGCCCAGATGGTTGGATCTCAGCTGGCTATGATGTCATCCATCTCGAACTCGTCCATGAGGCTCATCTCGTATGCGGCCGAGGGGGCGAGTAGAGCAGCAGGTACAGGAATTGCGCTACGGAGGCAAGCCTGACTTCGCCTGTGTCATTTTGCGGAGGCCTTCAAGTCTTCATTCGCCGACGCCCCATTTGATGGGTCCTCCCTGTTTGGGCCCAAGGTGAAAGACACACTTACCCGCTGTGAACAGGAGGGTAAGACTCTGACTGCCGTAGGGGCACGATTTTCCACTCCCTTTCGGCCTTATTCCAAGGCTAAAAGAGGAGGGAAGATGTGGTTCCGGAGATCGTAGAAGTCTTACTCCTCTCAGCAGGAAGGTTCCCCCTCCAGAGGCAGAGGAGGGGGAAATTCATCAGGAAGACGCCATCCCAGAGGCGGCAGAGGCCCCCGCAACACTGGAGACCGCGAGTCCTTTCGTGGCTCCTCAACTTTTCATAGTCCCTGAGGGATTGCCCGGCTGTGCTGCTCCGGAGCCAGTCGGGGTCGTTCAAGCACCTAAAGGCCTGGGAAAGGATCACTCAGGACCGATGGGTGCTTCGAATTATCGCCGGAGGTTACACCATCCCATTCTGTTGTCCCCCCCCTCAGTCCAAAAGAATCCCAGACCCGCCACCCAGTCAATGGGATACCGCAGCCATAGAAATTTCAAAACTGCTGCAAAAAGGAGCCATCCAACCGGTCCCCGCAGACCAGATCGGATTAGGGACTTACTCAAGATTCTTTTTAGTGCCAAAAAAGACCGGGGACTTGAGGCCCATTTTGGACCTAAGCAACCTAAACCGTTCAGTCAAGAAGTCCAAGTTCAATGGTCACTTTACAAACCATTCTCCCGTTGTTGGAGAAAGGTGTTTGGATGTGCTCCATAGACCTCAAGGACGCGTATTACCATATCAAAATACATCAAACGTCCAGGAGACACTTGCGCTTCAGCCTAGGAAGCAGTCATTTTCAGTTTCATGCGCTGCCCTTTGGTCTCACCACAGCCCCCAGGGTGTTCACCAAATGCTTGGCAGTAGTGACTGCTCACTTGAGGAGTCTAGGATTCCAGGTGTTTTCGTACCTAGACGACTGGCTTCTAACTGCCACCTCAAAGCATCTACTTCTACAGAGCCTGTAGGCCACAACATCACTGGGCAATTCCCTAGGAATCACCTTCAATTGGCCAAAGTCTGTGTTACAGCCATCTCAAAGGATAAAATTCATAGGGGCAGACATAGATTCAAACCAGATGCGGGTCTATCTACCTGCAGACAGAATTCAGATCATACAAAGTCAGGTTCAAGCCCTACTCCCCAAGTCCAAAGCCCCAGCCAGAATGGTCTTGCAACTATTGGGATCGATGTCTGCCACAGTTCTGCTAGTTCCCATGGCAAGGTTACACATGAGAATCCTCCAGTGGCTTCTCTCAACTCAATGGTCCTTTCAGGAACTCCCTCTCAATCATCTAATATGGATCACAGAATCTTGCAGACGAGACATTCGCTGGTGGCTAGTGTCTTCCAATTTGGATCAGGGACGAACCTTTGCTCTTCCTCCTCCGGCAGCCACGTTGACCACGGACGCCTCCCAGACGGGGTGGGGGGGGGCATTCCCTGGGCAGGTCAGTCCAGGGCAAATGGCATCCGGAAGAGACCTCTCTCCACATCAACATCCTAGAGATGAGAGCAGTACTCCTGTCCCTTCAAGCCCTTCACTGTTACCTCCCTCAGGGCGTAATTGCTGTTCACACGGACAACATGTCAGTTGTCTGGTACCTGAACAAGCAGGGAGGGACCAGATCCTATCCTCTTTGCAGAGAAGCGATGAGGGTCTGGGAATGGGCAATCTCAACCAATCGCTTCCTAGTGGCAACTCACATACCGGGCAAATCCAATGTCGTAGCCAAGTGGTTGAGCAGGACCATTTTCTCTCCTCACGAGTGGTCTCTGAACATAACTATTACAAGACAGATTTTCAGCGAATGGGGAGTTCCTTGTTGCGACCTCTTCGCGACTCCTCTGAATGCGAAGTGCAAGGATTTTTTCTCCCTATCCCCGGCTCCAGGGAAAAGCCCTATGGACGCGTTAGTCCATCCTTGGCCCACCGGCCTGCTTTATGCCTTCCCTCCAGTTCCGCTACTACCCAAGGTAATTCAGAAGGCTTCTCTCTTAGGGAGCAAGATGATCTTAATTGCTCCTTACTGGCCTCGTCAAGTCTGGTTTCCCTATCTTCGGAAACATGCTCTGGAAGGTCCATGGTTCCTGGACCAGATCCCAGACCTACTGACTCATCAGTCGGGACTACTACACCAGTCCCTACACATTAAGATTGACGGCCTGGCTCCTCCTCTTCCAACCATAGTCAGGAGACATGCACTAGACCCAGAGGTAGTGCGCATATTGTCTTCAGCCCACAAGTCGACTACGAAGAAACTTTATTCTAGCAAATGGAAAAGATTTGCTATATGGGCTCAACTCCGGGGCCTGGACCCCATTTCAACTCCCGTAGCAGAAGTACTCAAGTTCCTAACCTCTCTTTTCAACCAAGGCTCTTCTGTTTCTACCATCAAAGTACAATTGGCAGCAATTTCTAACTTTCATGAATCCATAGACCCACCTTTAATGAGCAACAGGTTGTTTAAGACCTTCTTGAAAGGTGCTGCTCTATTAAGACCTCCAGTTTCTCATCCTGCACCTCCATGGGATCTGGATATAGTATTACGTGCCTTACCTTCTTCCCCCTTTGAACCGGCAGCTACCTGTGATTTAAAGTTTCTATCATGGAAGACAGCTTTCCTATTGGCAATTACTTCAGCCAGAAGGGTTTCAGAACTTCAAGCTTTGTCAGTAAAACCTCCGTACTTGGTTTTTCATCCAGACAGAGTTTCCCTCAGACCAAATCCTTCTTTTGTTCCTAAAGTCTGCTCTACTTTATGCTTACAACAGTCATTAGAGCTCCCAGTGTTTTTCCCAAAATACTCCAATGAAGCGGAATTTATTTTCCACACACTAGATGTCCATAGGCAGTTACGTTTTATTTGGATAGGACCAAACAGTCAAGGAATACAGATCAGTTGTTTGTGTCCTTTGCAGAAAACAAATTGGGCAATGCAGTCACAAAGGTCACTATTGCCAAATGGATCAGGGACTGTATTACTCAAGCTTATATTTTTTCTAACGAGGAGCTTTCCACCTCTGTCAAGGCTCATTCTACAAGGGCTATGGCTACTTCGGTAGCATTTCATTCTAAGCTTGCTATTGGTGACATTTGTGCTGCGGCTACATGGTCTTCCCGCATACTTTCATTTCTCACTACAAATTAGATGTGGCATCTAGAGGACGAGCTTCATTTGTTTCCACAGTGCTCAGGAGTGTTTTCCAATGAGCCACCTGGGATTTAGGTGCTAGGGACGCTGTCCCATCATTCAGAATGTAGGCGAGATCGGATCACATAACATCTTTTAGTTATGTACTCACCATAACTTCAGATGTTTGGGATCCATCTCGCCTACATTCTAATAACCCACCCTCCTTCCCCCTTCCTTGGAGATCAGAGGATATCAGAAGGTCCGAATCCTGTTGTTTCATCTTGAAACATCTAACAATGTTATATAAACAAGCTGCGCATGTGTGCATGAATGCGGACAAACAAGATCTGGGGGATTAGTGGTGGTGCATCCTGGGATAAAGAAAGCTCAGCCAATAAGAGGCCTCGCTCTATAGCATAAGCGTGCCGAGTCGGAGCCGAGGTATCGGCTCCGAACCCATCATTCAGAATGTAGGCGAGATGGATCCCAAACATCTAAAGTTATGGTGAGTACATAACTAAAAGTTTTAATTTACATAATTATTCATTACTAAATGCCAGGATGTGTTCGAAAGACATACGTAAATGGGCGTGACTTCGTTGAAGGTTGAACATCGAGCTGGCACCTCGGCGTTCATCAAAATCTACTGCCAATCATTAGCGGACCGGAGTTCTGCTGTGGCGACCCCTAATGGAAAAGCCGAAAGACAACAACAACAACTAAATGCCAGGAGGCTACATTTAAATTTGCTGCTCAAAAAAAAACAATTTTTGAAGTTACTACCTACTCCCTAACCATTGTAAAAAAATCAGATACAATGGTAATGTAGGCACCACAATCATGTGATTCAATCTGCTTCTAACTTGGAAAGAAAGATTATACCTGCATTATATATTGCCATAAGATATATATATATATATATATATATATATATATATATATATATATATATATCTATATATATATATATATATATATATATATCTATAAAACTGCTTCATGCTGTGTGTAACACCTCAGTAATGTGATTACTTAGCTTGTGACCTAAAATGAATGATCACAGCTATATTGCAGATTCATTGTTACAAGATATGTAAAAAAAACCTGCTTTATGCTGTGTGTAACTAACTCCAGGGCAGAGATACAATAAAGGAATTTGTTATAATGTGCAGCTGACTCATTTAATATCTCACTGCAAAATCTCTAAAAATGTTTGACAGTTTGCAAGCTGTTATTAACTGATCACAGATGTGACTGATTATTAGACAGCTTGTAAACTTCTTGTTAAACCTTTGTTTTCTTGAGGCAGTTACCTTAAAAAAAGGAAAAGGGAAGCTTGGCAATAATAAACAATCTGATGACTGTGAATGTGACGGTAATAATCAATCCTTAGTGTGAGGCTGAAAATACAAGTGGATAGGTTTTATTTCAAACATATCAAGTCCTGTAAGAGTAGAAATATTTAATCTAAAATTCCATCTGTGCTAATATTTAGTTAATGTACTTTTGATATCTCATCTTTTATAAGCAATATCATGCGTTGATTGCAATACAGCAAAAGACAGATAATCTTAAGATGATCGCACAGGTAGAATATACACAAGAGAAGTATTTATCTGGTGACATCTAGTGGTTATTTGGAGACACTGCACTGAGCATTCTGGTTATTGAAACTGTACACATTGTGAAGAACTTAAGTTGACCGTTTATAAACTAGTTTTTAATATATCAATGAAATGAGATGATTTAAGTAAGAAATAATTCATAATATATTTGTAAATGACTCAAGCATCATGTGAATTATTATCTCCTGAAGGGACTGTGAAATGGTAAAGATACAGATTCTTACAGTTTGTAATTAAGTAATATCACATACAATTATTAGGGCTACTTCATTCTTCTGTCTGCATACTGCTGGTGTTTTCACATTTGAGTGTTTTTATCACATTAATCCACCTATGAGACCTGTTTTTTATGAAAGTTATTTGAAAGTGTGGAGCATGTGGATGGCAGTCTGCACGCTTTCCAGAAATTTTAAAATCTGCAACTGTTGGTCAGTTAGAAACACCAGATGCAAGCTTAGAATTCAGAGCTTGCAGTTATTAGACTGTATACAGCCAGGCTGTCTCAGAGACTGTTCCAATGCCATCTTATAAGGCAGTTTAGCTACACTGGACTTTTACAGAAATCAAACGTCGTAAAGAAATGTAACCCTAAAAAATATTATTGGCTACCGGCCACCATCTCCAACTGTTTAACTACAATGCATTTTAACAAAACCCACCAGTTTGATTTTCAGTGGAATATGAGATTCAACATTTATTCTGATATAAGAACAAAAGCAATACCACCACAAACTCAATGAACGTACCCCAGATAACAAACAACTTAGTAGAATAAAGCAACGACACAATAATGGCTGTAAATTCCTGGTTATATAACTTTACTAGTGCACATAACACAAGTGCTTTCGCTGGTAAGCTTCATCAGGTGTAATATAAGCACTACAAACACACACCTTAAATACATTATACTAGTCACATGCTAAAAACAATTAACATCAATTAGAAAATGTATTCAAAATTAAAGAGATATCACAGACTCATAACTACATTAAATATAAACATGTTAAATCTCTTCTTCTTCTTTCGGCTTTTCTCGGTTAGGGGTCGCCACAGCGGATCACCTTGTCCGCACATTGAATGGCAGTGGAGTTTTACGGTGTCGAGTTGCCAGCCCGGCGCCCAACCTTCCACAGAAGGCACACTCACACACACACCTAGGGCCAATTTAGAGTGTCCAATCCACCTGCAGCATGTCTTTGGGATATGGGAGGAAACCGGAGCACCCGGAGGAAACCCACGCGACCACAGGGAGGACATGCAGACTCCACACAGAAGGCACCCCAGCCGAGGATCGAACCGGAGAACCTCTTGCTGTGAGGCGGCAATGCTAACCACTGCACCTCCGTGGCCGCCCATAAACATGTTAAATCTCTAAACATCTATAAAACTGTTAAATACTTGTATAAACTGAAACCTTATTATCACCTATATACAAACTAAACCTTATTATCTCCTAAGCGGGTTAGGTTTCAGCTTGGGTCTGAGATGGATGCATTCATTCAGCCCATGCCCTGCATTACCTCTCATCCTAACTATCCATGTTGATTCAAGCTCCTCTTTTCTCTGCCTTATATCCCCCTGCCTAATATTCTCATGTACCCTACATATAACTAAAAATTTAAATGTATGTGTCACATCTTATCCAGTAACTAAACCCCTCCAGCAACCATCACACACACACACACACACACACACACACACACACACACACACACACACACACACACACACACACACACACACACACATATACCTCTGCATGTACTGAAACACCAGATGCAAGCCAGTTTGATTTTCAGTGGAATATGAGATTCAACATTTATTCTGATATAAGAACAAAAGCAATACCACCACAAACTCAATGAACGTACCCCAGATAACAAACAACTTAGTAGAATAAAGCAACGACACAATAATCGCTGTAAATTCCTGGTTATATAACTTTACTAGTGCACATAACACAAGTGCTTTCGCTGGTAAGCTTCATCAGGTGTAATATAAGCACTACAAACACACACCTTAAATACATTATACTAGTCACATGCTAAAAACAATTAACATCAATTAGAAAATGTATTCAAAATTAAAGAGATATCACAGACTCATAACTACATTAAATATAAACATGTTAAATCTCTTCTTCTTCTTTCGGCTTTTCTCGGTTAGGGGTCGCCACAGCGGATCACCTTGTCCGCACATTGAATGGCAGTGGAGTTTTACGGTGTCGAGTTGCCAGCCCGGCGCCCAACCTTCCACAGAAGGCACACTCACACACACACCTAGGGCCAATTTAGAGTGTCCAATCCACCTGCAGCATGTCTTTGGGATATGGGAGGAAACCGGAGCACCCGGAGGAAACCCACGCGACCACAGGGAGGACATGCAGACTCCACACAGAAGGCACCCCAGCCGAGGATCGAACCGGAGAACCTCTTGCTGTGAGGCGGCAATGCTAACCACTGCACCACCGTGGCCGCCCATAAACATTTTAAATCTCTAAACATCTATAAAACTGTTAAATACTTGTATAAACTGAAACCTTATTATCACCTATATACAAACTAAACCTTATTATCTCCTAAGCGGGTTAGGTTTCAGCTTGGGTCTGAGATGGATGCATTCATTCAGCCCATGCCCTGCATTACCTCTCATCCTAACTATCCATGTTGATTCAAGCTCCTCTTTTCTCTGCCTTATATCCCCCTGCCTAATATTCTCATGTACCCTACATATAACTAAAAATTTAAATGTATGTGTCACATCTTATCCAGTAACTAAACCCCTCCAGCAACCATCACACACACACACACACACACACACACACACACACACACACACACACACACACACACACACACACACACACACACACACACACATATACCTCTGCATGTACTGAAACACACAATCACATACATTCATGCATGAAATCCCCACCACCACCACCACCACTATCACCATTGCCTCTTCACTAAACTCCTTGGCACTTACATCAGATATGTTCTCTCCCATTGGAAGTCATGGGTGAATGCAGATTTCTGGCCATGTTAGTTAATGCTGCTGACGGTGGTGATTAATGCAGTCAAGTGGTGCTATGATTTGCTTAGTTGTGTAAATCACTTGCCTCAGGTGTTTCCAGGGGAGACCAGATGTTGCATTATCCCATGCCTCTCTCCTGGCATGCCTCATTCACATTTGTGGTAAGCCAGAGACACAGCTCGTTGTTGTGCTGCAGCTCTTTGAGTAACTGCACTGTGATAAGGGCTTTATCTGAACTAGGAACAGCTACTACCAGTGGTAAATAGAATTTAATGTTTCTGAATCCCAAGAACAGTCTCTCGGAAGCAGTCTCTGCTCCAAGGCTTTACACAAGTATTATATTGCCATGACTTTCACTGGTATTTCAGTGTCTCTCTCTCTCTGAACTTACCTCATCTCAAAGCAAACATTGTAGGTCCCTCCTTCATGAAGAAAAGGTTCAGGCTTCTCTAGACATTCTTTCCATATTCTCTCTCTCTCATTGTTTTTAGCTTGAGTAGGCATGGCTTTACACTTAGAGCTCCCCCCTGTTCTAGGTATTTCCCATTTAAAGATCCTGTTTTCCTGCAGGTTTTTATTACATTATCTTATACGTGAGAAATGCCAACCAGGTACTTTTTTCCCAATATTTTCAGTAGGAATACTCAAAATTGCACAATACATGCACATTACTAACCTAAATTATGCCTGTCACTGATGGCAACCTCCAGATTTAAATACAGATGACCCTCAACTCACACTCACCATCATCAAGCCTCATTGAAGCCCTGAAGGTCTTCAAAAGACTGCCCACATTTAGTGGCAAAACCTAGGCAGAGTTGTATCTGAAAATGTAACTACTGTAATTCCATGGCACTCTGGCTAAAGATTGATGATGCCTTCCATTTTGGCATAATCACCACAAAGGGGTGTGGTCCATTACCAGTGTAAATTCCATGCCTGCTAGGTAGTAAGACCTTAAGGCTCACCTAATGCTCAGATACTCTGCTCACTTGTGGAATATCTAACTTCTGCCATGGACAGCATTCTGCTTAACAATTAGATGAGGTGTTCCTCATCCCTTACTTTCTAGGATAGGTCAGACCCTAAACCCCCTCCCTTGAGTTATCTGTATACATGATAAGTGATTAAGAAAAATCAGAGAACATTAGAATGGGTTTTGAATACAGTCTCTTCTTTAGTTACTGGAAGGATTCTTCGGCTTCTTGAGTCCACTTGATTTTACTGGGCAGCTTCTGTTTAGTAAGGACGTTAAGCAGACAAGCAATACAGGCAAAATGGTATATGAGCTTTCTATAATAACCTTTAAGACGTAAAAGGCCTGTCCCATAATTTGGGGAACTGACTATTCCTCAAGAGCTTCAATGTTTTCTTTCTTGTGCTTGATAATTACCCTGCAGATATGAAACCACTGGTATCCCAGTTTACACTTTGGGGGACTGACAGTAAAGTCAGTTTGTTTCAGAGAAGCCTAACATGGCCTGAACTTTAAGGAAAAAACACAAGGCAGGACCACCAGGCTCAAAAATTCAGTTATATTTATTGTGTAGTCAATGGATAAGTGCTTTCACATGTAAAACATGCTTCATCAGATCTCAAAAAATAAACAATCAGCTTAATTTAAACAAATTTGAAATGGTACTAATCAATCCAGTTACAGCATAGAAATCAATTAATTAATTAATTAACCCATTCAATAAAATAAATTCAATTAAGCAAATGCTGACTGAAGACAGAATGCATCCTATGTTAAACGAACAGTAAAAAAGTTTATGTATATAAAAACAACATTAACACACACATAAACCGTGAATGGATAAATATGTATATGCATATATATATATATATATATATATATATATATTGGGAAGATACCAGGATGAATCCTACATGTGTATGGTTATACCATTCAAGTAAACACCAATGTATGGCAATAAGGTCTATGTATGCAGTCCATAACCCACTGGAATGTTGCTGGGGTCCCATGAAGGCCAAAAGACAGAATGATACACTGAAACAGACTCAGCAATTGAGAAGGTAATCTTTTCCTTAGCTACATGGGTTTAGAGAATTCGCTAACACCTTTTTGTCAGTTCCAGACAGTCAGGAACCTAGACTTCCCTTGCTTACTTATTAACAAATCTAACCAGGACTTAGGGTAGCTGTCAGGTTTTGAGATAATACTGAATTTTCTAAAGTAATTAGAAAATGAGACAGTTCTTTCCAGTTTTGGGATCAGGACTCTAGACCAGTTCCACACATTTCTCAATTTTTTAATTACCCACATTTTCATAATTGTCCATATTTCTTCCCAGAATGCTTATTTCTGGAATCAGTCACTCTTTAGGATTTCGAGTTGATGTTTCTGCAGGAACTGTCTGTCTTCTGTCTATCTATCTATCTATCTATCTATCTATCTATCTATCTATCTATCTATCTATCTATCTATCTTTCTAGCTAGCTCTACTTATTTATTTGCTATTTGTTTCCAGGAAGATGAGCTGGTTCAGTGTCCCTTCAGCCACAACCAGGCTGATTGAGCAGCAGGACTCATATAATATAATATTAAGTCAAAATAAGTATAGAAGGAAAGAAATGCATAATTAGTAAAAAAAGTAAGTAGCATTCAAAGTCTAAGTTCATAGGTAGATACTAGGCCATCAGTCTACAGATTATTGCAAACTTAGCCAACAACCATAGGGCAGAATCAAACCTTGTACCTTGTATCTGTGAGGTAAATACCTTAACCATTATGACAACTCCTCCCCTAATACCTTGGCATTAAACAAGAGTTATCAACAAGTACAACTAAATTGAAAAAAAACTAGAACTATAAGCAAGAGTAATATACATATAAACAATAGGGAAAGACATCAAATAATACTTAGAATAACGCATAAGGATTTAAGCATAACGATATTAACATGTCCAGTACTGACAGCTTAGATTACCTGTTTCTGTATGATGTTTAATAAGTACAGTGAAAGCAGGAAGAGCTGAAATAATTTTTCCTGTATTTCTTGCTCTTGGGGTTTAGGAAAAGTGTCATCTAGTTATGTTGGGTATATGTTGGCCTTTTCTCTTCCTCGCAGCCCGTAACATCTGTTGCCATATCCACTGAAGCAGCTTATACCTTCCACCAAGGTTTTAGACATATTTGTTCATTGTCTCTATCCCAATTGCCAACTTTGTAGTTTGCTTCATTCATTCCCTCCATTATCCTTTCATCAGGAAATTATTCTTAGCTCCAGGGACCAGACAGTCCTATGAAATATTCCTTGTTCGTTGGCTTGCACCCTCTTCATATTTTTCCACACAATCAGAATTATCCCCTTTGTGTATCACATAGACAAGTCTAATTATCTAAAACAATCATAAAAGGAGATCTTTCCTCCTTCCATGTCTCTGGCTACTTTCAATAATCCTGAAGGTGTCTACAATATAGGAGTTTAAAGGGTCAAATAATGAAGAGACCTGGTTACCTCTCAAGTGATGCTGCTGAGGCTATTGACGACTGAGTTCCCAGTATGCAATAGCACCTGGCTAACTAAATTTGCAAATGACACTAAGGTGGTTATAGTTACAAAAATGCATGATCATAATAAATTGCAAAATTATCTAGCCATTTTATTCAGGCGGGTAATTGAAAATGGGATGTAATTTAATGTCAAGAAATTTAATGTGATACATTTTAGTTCTGGAAATAGCCATTATTCTTTTGCTCTGAAAAATGAAATTTTGACCTCAGTAAGTTCTGTGAGAGATTTGGGATAAGAAGAAAACACTCCTTCCAAAAATGGCTGTATGAACGAATCTCACTCCATCCGTAAGAAATACTTTTTTAATCAAAGCAGGTTAGTGCTTTCACAGAAAATATTCTGCTTTTTCAGACCATTAACAAACAGCTAGCAAGGTTAAACATTTTAAAGTATAACTCAGCCAATCACAATGTCATAAAACAGTCACATGTCCCCTTAGCAATTAAAATAATGACGCTCATATAACAAAGGAACAACCATCCTTAAAGAACAAATTGTTATAAAATTCTGGGAGATTTGAAATTCATTGAAACTACATCACTATAATCACTATTAAGACTTCTCACCATTCATTAACCACTAAACCAATTAAATACTTACTATTTAGGGTACCTGTTGGACGATGTTTTGGACTTTGATGATCATATCAACACAGTGGTGAGGAAATGCTATAATCTTTTAAAAGAAATCATGATATTAATAGAGAGAAAGAAGTTTTGATTCCACTTTTTACTTCTATTGTAGTGTCTATTATGGGATACTTGTTGACGTTTGGTTGTTATAACTCTTGTCAAATAGATAGACCTGAGAGAATGCAGAAGAGGATCACTAGGGGAAGTCAGAGGAATGAAAAAGCCTCTGTTATAAAGAGAGACTGGAAAGTCTTTACCTGTAGTTGTTTAGCTATAGGCTTTTAACAGGTGATTTGATTCATTCTTATTTATTTATATGACATTTGTTGACTGGGTTAGTCCAAATGAGCTGTCAGCCTGTAGCTGTTTTTGAGGGGAGTCCTGGGGAGAAAAGTTCCACAGTTAACACATATGCAAATTATAGTACAATATTAAAAAGGTAGTACATAGTTGACAATTAATATTGTATAGCTCCACAGTTATCAGCTGTGCAATGTATAGTACAATATTAAAAAAGTTAGTATAAAGTTTACAATTAATAATGAAAAGGCACCGAGGCTATATACAAAGTTATACAATCTTACCAAGAACATCATTAAGGTTCTAGCTACATCAAATCATAGAATATGAAAGGAATGTGCACAAACATTTATCTGCTTGTTTTTTAGTTAAAATAGTTTAGTCATAAACGTATTAGAGTACAAAGTTAGAGTAAGTAGTCTAAGGTATCTACAAGTCAGTTTCACAGTTATGGCAGTTGAGAAAAAAAGGGGGAGAAGTGGGTAGGAGAAAGCTGAGGGGGGGGGGTTCTTATGTAAAAATCAGTAAGAAAAGAGGCATTAGCAGCCTGTCTTAGTGTTACATTTTTGGGGCATATCATTACCTGCAATAAGACATATGTAAGACTGACAAATGTTAAAAGATCATTTAAAAGCAGGTATTTTTAATCACAGAGTAGGAACATTATGGAACTCTCTCTCCCTAAATATATATATATAAGGGAAGTTGATAGTATCATACTTTTGAAGTTCCTGTAAGTTAAAGGGTAAAGAAATGTAGTTAATATTCATGGTTTAACTGTTGGCAAACTCTTGCTACTAGGAGCCCTGAGTTTAGGTTTCTACCACATTAAACACTGAATATTGAATAAAATAGCAAACATGAGTTGTGGTAAGAGCTGATTCTTCTTTCCATGTTTCATTATGACTTTCCTTAGCACTGGTTTTAATGTCAATCTGAGGGTTACAGATATAAGTTTAAGAAATTTTGATTTCAAGAAATAAGAGAGATAGCATGTGATCTTAGCCATAAAGGGAGGATGCTGATTTGACAGAGTTTCTCTTTTGGTATCTCTGTCTTGCAGAATGACAGCACAAGTTTATTCGCTATGTCTTGAAACATAGCTTTTCTAAGAGGAATCACCTCTAGGAACTTATCTAAAACCAGTAATATGTACTAGAATCGATTTCTGGACCTCACTGGGGGTCCAACAATGCCCACAGCAATCATTTAAAAAGGATAATTTATTATATGCATTGGTTTAAGAGGGTTTCTGAATTCCTGATTTAGGGCTGTGTTTGATATTCAGGACAGCCAGAGATGTCAATTTCTTTCAGGACACCTGGCCAATAGAACATTGAGGCTCTGAACTGCTAATGTGTTGTTTTCTTAGCAGTCAAGGGTACAGGATTGATTTCTTTCGCCTCAATTTGCCTACTGTGTGACTCTGGGCAAGTCACTTAACCAGATAGCTTTCCAAGGTTGACCCTAAAAAGGGGCACTTATGTCCAGTAGATTTACACAGTTAAAAGATTAAAAAAGAAACAAAAGAAGAAAAAACTTGGCAGGAGCTGTGTTTGGTTTAATTCATTCCCAAATGGCCATCTCATATGTGTCAAAGAATCAGGTTCAGTAGTAAGTTTCAGAATGGCTTTGACACTAGCATCCCATCTATACAGTCTTCCCATTCTGTCTATACAGTCCTCCCAATTCTTTTTTTACCCTATATAACAGGTCAATATACAGTGTAAAATATGGATAAGATGCAAGTGTCTCTGAGGTGGATTCATCTTCTGCCACACAGAATATAGTCTCTCTGGATCAGATCAAGGTTCATCTTTCATTTCTTACTTCCTGATATTCATTCTGCCTACTTGGAGATCTGTTGGATCAGGATCTTCTTCACTTTGGAAATCACATGAAGTAGAAGAACCTGCTTCTTCACTGACAAAGCAGGTAATTGGATTTCAGCAGTTCATTCCTACTCCAGAAAAGACACCTCGCATTAACTGCCTGTGGGATCCTCATAAGTACCCCCTAGCTCTGGTATCTTTTTCTTTCAGGGATTCCTTTGCATTTCCTATTCTTTTTTGGGGCTCCCTTAATGGGCATGCCATTCATTATTCTTTTGGTACATCTTTTCTGGGGTTTCTACCCTCTTTGTACAGATTTCCTGTTCTGCAAGTTGCTCCTCATGGACTCCCATGATTGGGGAGTTCTCCTTCTCCCTGCACACTTATTCATATAATGTCTCCCTCAGGAACATCAGTCATTATTCTGGGTATCTTGTAGCTCCCTGACATCTGTATCTTTTATGCCTCTCTGACATCAGTAACTCTAAAGCTCTGGATAATTTTCCTGCTTCTAATTCTAGGGGTTGAATGGTTGTCTGTAACATACTTGGCAAAAGCCCATTTAACTTTGAAAGTCCATTGTTCATTACTGTTCTCACTTTCCCATTGCCTTACTATTGTTTTTTTTAATTAGAACCCCTTCCTCATTGTCAAGTTATGGATTCTGTATAGGACTACTTCTACATGGTGCAGTATTTTTCCAAAACTGTTTGAATTTAGCCTGAACAAAGGGTAATGTCTTCTCATTGCCTCCTGCCTACAAATGTATTTGTGACATGTTCCCAAAACTAGTTTGAATTTTAGCCTGAGCAACAAGATAATCATACTGTTTAACTGTCCAGAGTTTCACAAAATATCTAGATTTGTGTATCATATTATTTGTCTCTTCCTCCTAAAATGTGTTGTTTTCTGCCAAATCACTGAGGATTGAAGTCAGTAAACAATAACATAAGTTTGAGTTTCAGACTTAATATCCTTCAGATAAATGTATGCCAAAACTAGTCCTGTAATTGTAGCAACTTCCTATGTTTTTAAGTGCAACATTTAAAACTTGCCTCTCTTTTTGGGCCACTGTCTCCCTCTCCATTATTTTAACCTTTGTTGAGATTTTTTTCTGCTAAGAATTTGAGAGGTAATGTCTTTTCTCCTCCTGTATACAAATAACTACTACAAATTTTTGTGAATTGAAGTTCGGAATATGGATATATTGCCCTTAAGAAGAGAAATTCTATTGTCAGAATCAACTAACTGTTGTAGCTCTTTTCTGCCTACTGTTATGGTACATGTGATTAGTTTAGCAATGGTACAATAATAGCATTGTGCTTCAGCTAGCTGTCTATTCTTTAACTCTTTAACATCACCATTGCAATATGTCATATTATGTCCCTTTTTTCCATATTAAGAATATCATCCTTTCTGATTTATTTACAGTTTTCTCTGTTACTTTAGGTGGCAACTCTTTATATAAATGCTCATACCACATAATTCTCATGACTAAAGTAATGAATCCTTCATCTTAATGGAGGCTGGATTGATACACTCACTTCTTAACTGCTGGCAAAGCTCACTTCGGCCTATGAATGACAACAATTCCCATCATAGTATAAATCACCTTTACTGTTCTGGCAATTCAGGCCTAGCATAATTTAACAGTTTGCTTCCATTCAGATAACTGTGCATTTACAATTTTATTTCTAACAAGCATCCATCTTGAAAGCTAAGAATTTGAACTTTGTCTGTGATTCCCACTGTGGCAAGGAAACACTTTATTCACTTTGTCAGACTCACTGCAGCTTCAGTTTGATATGTCAGTAAAGACACTAAGGGGGTCCACTGGAAAATGAACATGAACTATTTGAGAAGGATTGTCCCAGTCACATCTTTCCTGGCTGGCTATACATTTGAAAATAACAAGATAGGCTTCCAGGTCTTTCTCCTTGGCTAAGAAACAGTTGGCAGTTCAGTCACTGACTTAGCTATCACTACTACACATTCAGCAGCAGAATTTTATTTATTTATGTTTTTATTTATCCTTTGATGACCAAGTTAATCCCACTAGGCTAGTGGCCTCTTTCCATGGAAAACTTGAGGTGATATTTATACTACTAGGAGAAAATCACACTGGGCATCAGGGGTCTTCCCCTACACTTTACTGTTGCGAGTGCAGTGTTCCTGTTTCCACTCCAGGCACAGAGGCAGATGGAGAGAGAAAATGATGTAATAGTGAAAGAAGTGGAGAAAAAAAGCAAATGCTGAGACCAGAGAATGTCTGCAGGATTCTGAGGAAATGTTTCAAAGAAACCCGTTTAATGGAGATGAGACAGCAAATGATGGCTTTATAATTACAACCTTCCAGTTGGGAGGATTGCAGAATGATTTACTTAAAGAAATAATAGTGCAGAGTGAGCCAGAAAATTTAGGAGATGTTTCCCCAAGGAGACATTATGGATAAAATACAAAAATGGGGATGCAGAGATAATTCTGAAGAACAGTAGTGAGATGGAAAGAAAACATATGCAGGCAAAGTAAAAAAAGGCAAAAGTGTAGTAGAAGAAAATAAGGCAGAGGAAAATTAAAAACAGAAGTATGTTGTAAGGATTCAAAGTAAAGAAGACAAATAAATGGGGAGGCATGAAATGTAAGACAATTTAATAGCTCCTTCAGGTGTAAAAGCACATGAGATAAGAGCATGCATTCTTATTAACAATGAGACATTTTGTGAAATTATATTTGAGAATGTTTTTTCAATAGAAAATTTTCTTGGGGAATATGAAAAACAAGAAAGACTGTAACCCATTGAATCTTAATGCTATAAAAGCATTTAACATGAAAAAAAAAAAAACGTTTATGACAAAAAGGGTTTATGGACTGGTGGCTGGGATTATAATATTGTGTTAAAAATAGGAAGGGAAATGATACATATACCAAGCATGACAAATGTGGAGGGGAATGGGGGTGTTGTAAAATACTGGGGACAACTCAAAACAAGTTTCTTTTCTCTTTTTTGAGGAAAAAAAGACAGTTGTTAACTAACATTGACAAAAGAAAATATTGTAATTGTGGGGAAATGGAACATGATGCAAAAAAGTGAATTGAAATGTTATAAATGTAACAAAATTGGACATTTATGGATGGATTGCAAAAATGAAAATGAGAGTAAGGAAAAAGAAAAAGAAAGATAAGAAATTGAACAAAGAGAATACATTTTAGAAGTATTAGAAATAGAAGAAAAATTAAATGAGGAAAAAATAATAAACAGGACATTGAAGAATATTCTCAGATAAGTGATGAAGAAGACATACAATGGGAGGCAGTAAAAGAAAAAATAATTCTGTTGGTAAAAGGTTAAAAAATAGAAAAGAAAATTTAAAGGGTAAGTACAAAAGAAAAAAAAGAAATGTATGGAAAAGAATATATATATGCTAATCATCTGGGGTTGGTATAACGGTAAAGGTGTTTGACTCACAGAAACAAGGTACAGTGTTTGAGTCTCACCTTTGGAAAGGAAATTAGCTAAGCCAGTGATGGCAAACCTTTTGGGATCGGTGTGTCAAAAATTTGGAAAATGCCTATCATGTCTCTGTTGTTGTGTCACCCCCCGAACAAAAGAGAAACAATTCTTTACATATTCATTTATTTAACAAAATGCAGTCCAGTCATGTATGGTGCTATATATTATAAAAGTAAAAGAAAACTCAATGACTTATAATAGGGAAAACAATATGCACACTGATAATTGGTCTTAAAATAGTGCACAAAAATTACTCTACTTTTAATAGTAATTTTGAATTGAACTGGAAAAATATAGAACACATATTATTATTACTGATTAACATCAATTAATGACTTTTTTGTTCCTCAGTTTTAACAGGTAAGTGCAGGGTCACATATTTTTTGTATTTTTGTATTTTTGTTCATTCACTTTCTTTGGTAACTCAGGTGTTGGTGAACACTGGTGTGTCACCCAAAATGTCATTGTATGTCACAGGTTCACCATCAATGGACTACGCTTAGAATGGCTTATTAAGAAAGGTAGCCTAGTAATTAGCTATGTACTTATGACTCTAAGGGAAAATTAAAATTTTAGAGTACTTTCTGTAAATGTGAATAGTACTAAGAATATTGTAGCGTTGTCGCCTCAAAGTTAAACGTTGCCTGTTCGATTCTTAGATAAAGCGTCTTTTGTGTAGTGACATGTGTGAATGGGTGTTCCTTCATTGAAGGTTGTGCATTAGGCCAGGCAAGCCAGTACATAAAAATCTACTGCCAATCATTAGCGGACCGGAGTTCCGCTGTGGCGACCCCTAACCGGGAAAAGCTGAAAGACACAAACAAACTAAGAATATAGTAAGAAGAACAGGAATTTTGGAGTGGTATAATACACGTGATGTACATGTAATTATATTAGAAGACAAAGATTTTAGCAAATGAATTAAGATTATAAACACAGAAACTAGGGGGAGGAAAAATAATCTGGAATTTGGGAAATGAGGTATATTCTGGAATAGCTGTATTTTATAGAAGTACATAAAGATATTAGATGTAACTTTAGCAAAAATGGAAACAGTAACCATTGTAGATTTAAACTGGAAAGAACAAGTATATAGAATTATAGCATTATATGTTTATACTAATTATAAATAAAGGGAACACTTATTTCATCAGATTTTAGACTATGTAGCGATAAATATGAATATTATAATAACAGGAAACTTTAATTGTGATTTAAGAGGCTAGTATAAAAAGAAAGGAAATGATATAAGAAAAATGTTAGAAGTTATACGATGTGGGAAGTTATAACTTTGGGGCAAAAATTCATGGATTTATAAAGGGGACTGTATACCAATGAAAAAGATTAATTTACAGTATCAGAAGGTTTAGTTATAGGAAAATGGTTGACAACAAATGGGATTTTCTAATCATCTTACAATATGGCTAGATATAAAAGAAAACAAGGAATATATAAAATAGGCAAAGGAATAAAAAGGGTAAATGAAAGAGATGGAATGAAGAAGGAAATAGATTACTAATACAGTTGTGGAAAGATCATATTGCTATGAGAACATTTTATAAAAAATTTGTCTGTATGGTTGATGATATTTATTGAAAAATATACATTTTTTTATGGTGGTGATATGATGTGAAAAAGTAGAGAAAGAAAAATATAAAAACATATTATGAGGCACTGGAAGATTGAGAACATAATGATAGAATTTACTTTGACAAAGAAAAATAAATATAGGAAAACAATCAATAAAAAATACAAGAATTGTTACATAAGCAAAAGTATTTGTTACAAGGAAAAAAAGAAGTATTGAGTTACTTAAGCATATTAGTAAAGGAAGATGGTAGTGTAATGAGAGAAATAAAAAATTTAAAAGGAGAAATAGAAAGAACTCAGGAACAGATTGTGAATATTGTATTACTTTATATACCAGAAATGTTTAAAGAAAAAAAGAAGGCAGTGAAAAAAACATGGAAAGTAAACGAGTTAGCAGAAAATGAGAATAATGAGCTGGAAAAGGAGATTTTTTTGCATGGGATAGATAAAGTATTAGGACAAGTAAATACAGATTTGGCTGCAGGACCAGATTGGATAGGGTATGAACTGTATACAAAATTAAGGGACTGAATAAATAAATAAATAAATAAATTTAAATTTTGAATGAATGCTTAAATTAAGGTTTTATATGTAAAGAGTTATGTAGTGGAATACTTAAAATTCATATGGAAGAAGTAAGCTAGAAGACAATTAAATAACTGGATACTGATAGTGAATAATAATGATTATAAGATCTTTATGAAAATAATACAAAAGAGATTTGAAATCAAAATGGAAAATATTATGGAAGATAGTATATATAATATAAAAGGGAAGGGTTGTCAAGAATTTTTAATGATAGAGACATTGCGGATGATATTATAAATAGAAAACAAGAAGCAAAGATCATGATAGGAGACCTTAATAAGGCATTTGACACAACTGGACATGAGGTCTTATTGGTAATAATGAAAGAATGTAATATAAGTGAAAAAGATTGGAAATTACGTAAGTCAGTGTATAGTAATAATCAAGTAAAAATACCTGTAAATGGCTGGTTAAGCTAAGAAGTACATATGAAAAGTAGTGTAAGACAGGGATGTCCAATCAGTTCTATACTCTGCATTAGTTATGAATGTGATAGTATGAGAAATAAATTACAAAATAATAGAGGCAGGACATACAACACCTGAAGGTTAAGAATGCTAGGTCTGTTAACATATGCAGATGACATTATAATGATTGTAAAAAAATAGATATAAGAAGTAGTAAGAAGTAACAATTTGCACAAATGAGTGTCTAGAAATGACAAGGATCACTTTAAATAAAGAAAAAAGTAAAGGTTTAGGTGATGTAAAGATCAGGGGTATATATTTTACAATTAATTAAATTTCTGCATTAGGTTTAATATTTGGGAATAAAGATGCATGTAGAATTCAATGGGAAAAAATAGAAGAAATAAAACAAGCATCTCTTTTCTGGAGAACATATAAATTATCATTCAGGAAAAAAAAGCTCATTTGATAAATTCAGTACTGATGGGAAAAATAACATACTTAGCAAGTGTATTTATGTTGCTGACAGTATTTGAAAAGGAATTATTACAGACACATTTTTTTCATTTATATGGTGTCCTAGATTAAAACCCAGTAAAAAGATCAGTTTTGTATGTAAATAAGGAAGATCGAGGTTTAGTGTTAATTAACCCATGGTATATGCTGCTTTATTAAATTTCTACAAAGTGTTAACATAAATAAATTAAAAAAGATCAAAGATTAGTAGTAGAATTGCATAAAAATAAATATAATACAGTTGGGTTATGGTAAAAAAAGAGTAAATGAGAAACATGATGTATAAATGGAGAAGTAAAATGTTACCAAAAAAATATTTTTGTGGAAAATAAAAACTGATGATATAGAAAAGGATAGAAAGGTATGGTATAAGAATGTGTAATGATAAACATTACTATGCAAAACCATGAGAAAATGTAACAAATAAAAAAAAAATAAAAAGCAAAAACACCCACAAGTATGAACAAAAAGTCTCCGGCACAATGAAGGTTTTCCTTGTATCAGTGAAGGCAGGCAGACCACTCGAGGAAGTAGCAAATACTTTTATTCCATAAAGTCACATCGACAAACAAAAACAAAAACCAAAACCAGTAGCATAGGTCGATTAAGCGCTTTCGTCTCCTGTAGCGGAGACTTCATCAGAATAACTTTTACATCTCGACCATACATTTTATACATTCACCATTTTCGTTGATTGGCAATCATTGAATTAACGCCATCTGCATTAAAGCCATAGCGCTACATAAAAACTCTAAAATCTGTTGTTCGTGGGTATCAGTCCATTTAAAAAGACACCATATTAAATATTTGTTTGATGTGTAACCATTCCTAAAACCAACAAAATAAAATTGCAAACAAGATTGCAAACAAGAAGTACTACAATCACAGGGTGCTGCTTGAAAGGAAGCTTGCATTGTATAAGAAGTACGTGTCTTGAATTGAATTGTTTAATAAATTTATATTCTTGTATGTTCTTAAACAAACTCACAAAGGACCTATTACTAAAATTCCAAGGATTCATATTCTGGGAAGTCAAAATGCCTATCAAAACAGAATCAAAGAACCCCTCCCCCCAAAAACACACACTTCTTGTTTGCAATCTTGTTTGCAATTTTATTTTGTTGGTTTTAGGAATGGTTACACATCAAACAAATATTTTAATATGGTGTCTTTTTAAATGGACTGATACCCACGAACAACAGATTTTAGAGTTTTTATGTAGCGCTATGGCTTTAATGCAGATGGCGTTAATTCAATGATTGCCAATCAAAGAAAATGGTGAATGTATAAAATGTATGGTCGAGATGTAAAAGTTATTCTGATGAAGTCTCCGCTACAGGAGACGAAAGCGCTTAATCGACCTATGCTACTGGTTTTGGTTTTTGTTTTTGTTTGTCGATGTGACTTTATGGAATAAAAGTATTTGCTACTTCCTCGAGTGGTCTGCCTGCCTTCACTGATACAAAAAAAAAATAAAGGTATAAAAATATGAAGCAAATGGTGTAAACAGAAAGTTGATTGTCAAGATGTTTGTTAAGACTAGTAATAGATAAATTGCCAGTAAAAGGAAAAATTAAGTGTAAGAAGAAAGGTGTTTGCATTGTCAAGAAGAAGAAACTATGGAACATTTTTTTGAAATGCAAAATAGTAAAAATGTTATGGGGAAACTATGTAAAGGCGATTTTTTGAAGATATAAAAGAAGTTAATAAAATATTATTAAATATGGATATTATCAGAATAGAAGTAAAGAATAATTTAAAAGAACAGATAAATGTATTTTATGTTATATGGGTTATGTGGAATGAAAGAATAAATAAAATTATGTTTAATGGTAAATGGATTTTAGCAACAATATTAAATAAAATAAGATGGTGGTTATGGAAAAAAGGAGTGGGAGTCTAATAAGGACGAAAATTTAGTTTGATTATGTAAACAGATTTGTATATCTATATATTTTTATATATTTTGTGTGGTTTATACTCCATGCTGGATGGTCTTATCTACCTGATAAGCAAATAACTGAATGACTACCCCACCCTTAGGGGCAGTGTGGTTGTTACCTAGTGTACTGCTAGATTTTGCTAAACCTAAAACCCCTACAGTTTACTACTCCTTGTTCAAAGTAGATTCCAGTGCTATAATCTAGCATGAGTGCAAAGCCGAAAGTGTATGGGTGAATGCTAACACCTTGGAACTAAAAGTGTCTGCTACTTTGATGATTTATAGTTAGCCATAGGATCTTTGACTAAGTACAGCAAATTGTTTGGTGTTGTATTTCCATATGCTAATTGCCTTTGCCTACAACATGTACATCTGAACTGTGCTAGTCCTTGTATTGGTTTTACGGCTATTTGTATTGTGTTTTTTCATATATTGTTTTCCTGCTGTATTTATTCAAACCCATCACTTGCTGTTTCTGAACTCTCACTTGCTTTTTGCTATATCTTTCTCCTGGTCTCTAGTCCTCTCCCTCTGTTTGACTCTGTCCTCTTAACTGTGTTTCTGTGTGCTCCTTTTCCCTCTGTTTAACAGTCCTGTCTATCCCTATCTGCTTACTCTGAGGATCTCAATCTGTCTCCTCAGTTAGACCCAATACATGCTCTAAGTGTAACCTTGCTATTTCTTGTCCTGTTTCCCATCACCCTCTTAATTATCTGTATTTTCTCACCCTTTGTCCTCTCTCTACCTTTCTCTTTCAGCTCCCCTGCTTCATCAAAAAGTTATATTAACCCAAGTGTCTACATACCTATTGTCTACTGGGAAGTCGACCCATCCCAAACATGAACTCTTCTGATGGTGAAAAGTCCCAGCAGCTCACAAGACCTACTATTACTATGTGTATTGTTGCCCTCTATGTAACACTGTGAGATTATAAGCTTGTAGGACCTGGTTTTAGCATCTGCACATTCACTGCAACCCCCCTCCTTCATTCTGTCTTGTCTTCTTCTACCCTAGCTTAATCCCGCTTTGCTCCATTTCACTTAAAGCCAGTAGTTGTCCAAAGCTATTTAGCTGCCCAGACTGTTCTCTCTTGCTCCTGTTTCCTCTCCCGCTCCTTTTCCTCTCCACATAGTGCCCTAAACCTCAACTGTGCCACTGAAAAGTCTTTGCAAGACCCACTAACAAGGTTATTTTTGTTGTACGTGACCTATCAAAACCAGCTTAGTACTCACTCACCATCATCCATCACAAAAGAGAGCAGCTAAGAAAGCAACTGCAATGAATGTAACCGCCAGCTTGTATCTCTGTTCTGGCTTTACAGATTGTTTTTATTGGTGTTTCTCCATTTCTGTCTTCTTCCCTGCTGGTGCAACCCCGCTCCGTTTGGGCTAACTTTGCTCCCCTGCTCACATTCCACCCCCACTTCAATTATATTTATTCCTAACCACTCCCAACCAGTTTATTGAACTCCTCTCTCCTGCCAACATCAACACACATAATGCTCTGCCTACTACTACTTACTCCACTGCTTACTATCCTCACACTATTCACATCCTACTACAATCGCCCCCTGTCTTTTACCCAATTCCTACCCTTCTACTTCCACAATCTCCCAACTTTCACCTTCCACCTTCCCTATAACACCCTCCCTTTTTACACATCACTTTACATACCTCTTCAAACTTAATCCCTCTCATCACTTCTCTTTCCTCCCTAAATTCAAAACCAAATATTTTCTACTTACCCTTCTACAGCTACTCCCTCTACCTCTATACTCACTCTTCTTCTCGCAGAGGATATACATCCAAACCCTAGTCCTCTTGCCAAATCTACTGTCTCCTCAACCACCCCCTCCTTTTCCTTCTCCTAGACATCCTCCTTATCACATCACACCACATTGGCCAGAAACCTTAAGTTCATAGCCCTAAACATACATAGCACCCTACACAAACTACCTGATCTGCACTCCTGCATTGCACTGCATGTACCTGACATCATCTCTATCTCTGAAACTTGGCTAAAACCCCACATATCAAGCAAAGAAATCATACCCCCAGGCTACAATATCTTTTGCCAGGACAGCCCAATAAAAAAGTTGGAGGAGTAGTTATATTCTTCTCAGAACATCTCTCAATCAACACCCTACCCTACTCCCCACTAGTTTTCATCCTGCTGAGATTCTCATAGTCTCTCTCTCTCTCTCTCTCTATATATATATATATATATATATATATATATATATACACCACCCGGAAATAACATCCCTACACTCAAACTGTTTTTTGCCTGGATCTCCCAAACTATCTTCTATGAAACCATTATTCTAGGGGATGTTAATATTGAATGGAATAATCTCTCTTCCAACTACCCTAATGCTAGCATTAACCTATGCAGCTTCTCCCAACTCATCACCTCCCCTACTCACACTAATCAAAAATCCAATACCTCTTCTTCTCTGAACTTGATACTTATCCCCACCTGAATCGTTATCATAAGCCCTCCACCCTCCCAGACTCACTAAGTGATCATCACCCTACCTCCATCCAATGCCACCTGTCCAAACCATCTGTATCCCACATTTATAAGGATTGTCAAAACACTGATACATTTAACTTAACACTTGCATCAATAAACTGGTCCTTCCTTTAGCAACTCCCTCTAGAAGAAGATGTTCTTCAGTTCAACAGCATCTTCCTTAACACTCTAAACTCCATGGCCCCTATCAGAATAATTTGAGTAAAAAACAACTTTGCCGCCTGGATAAGCAAAGATACTCTATCCCTCATGCAGAGAAGGGACAATGCTTAGAAAACCTGGAATAAACTCAAAACCCCCTCTAGCCTCCAGTAATACAGGGAACTTTGTAATGCCACAAAAATACAAGTCACCCATGACAAAAAATGATTTTATCTTAACCCGCAGAGAAATCCCCACTCCAACCCCCAAAAATTCTGGAATACCACTAATAAGCTCTTATACCTAGGAAACCCAACTCCTCCCAACCCCTATTCAAATATCTCACCTCTAGAGACTGACACTCTTCTAAACTCCTTCTTCATAGACTCCATACAAAAGCTAATCAAACCACAAAAGCAAACCTACCATGACACCCCTCCACAACTCACTGATAACACTCCTTTCACACTCAAATCTATCCCAACATCCACTATGAGATCTCTACTCTACAAATTTAAACCCTGTTCCCCTTCAGCCGATAACTTACCCCTCATTACCTCAAACTCGCTGCCCCTTCTATTGCCTACCCAGCCTCCGTACTGATCAAATGGTCTATACAGGGGGGTTCGATTGGAGAGATGAAAAGTCAACAAGCAAAGGAGAGTAATAGTGCTGAAATTGAATTCATCATCAAGTCTTGGTGAGTACCTTCACGAAGTGGACCCTGTTTTTACAAAATCTCACCAAGGCAACACTGATATATAAATTGTATTTATATAGCATATATCATGGACAGAAGTAGGTTAAAAACTAAAAAAAGATAGCTGGATGCACAAGACCCAGGATAAAAAAGTGCCCAATTCTGGTAAGTTCACTGGTGCCAGGAGTGGAAAAGATCACAGTGTAGAATCCTCAAAATATGGAAACATTCCTGCAATAGGGCCAGGCCAAGCCCAGGGGGAGGATGCCCCCCCCCCCCCCGTTGCAGAAGGAAGTAGCAGTCCACAAAATCACAAAAACTGATAGGCCAAAGAAGAGCCATAAAGACAATAAAGTGGACTATTGAGGATAAGAAAGAAATTATGTATTGTTACTATTATGCAAAAAAGCCCAGAGTTTACAGACACAAGATATCCAAAATGGTTAAGAGAGAAATTAGAGGAAAGAAAAATACTTCCGCAAGAAAAACTGTCAGAAGCTTTGAATGAAAATCTGTGTTCATTGATACAAAAGATTTGTGGAAAACAGTATATAGATCAAAAAACCTTGACCTGTTTGGAAAAAGAAACATCTTAGGAAGTGCAACAATATTAACAACAAAACCAAGAGATATTTGAAAAGTATAAAAAAGAATTATGGACATGGGAAAGAAAGATTTGATATGGTGCAGTATTTATCCTAAGGAGAAAGCCAAATTAACCAATGTTAGGAAGGCAGCCCCAAATATATTCAAAGAGAAATACAGGCAAAGGCATCCAGATATGGAAAATTTCACAATAAAAAAATAACCACAAAGATGGAACATAGAAAAGAAGATTAGTAAAGCAGAAGTTAAAAAAATAGAAGTTGAAGTTATGGAGTGCCTGCGAAGTGAAGGATTTGGTATAGAAGGCCTAGCACAGGTTACACCACAGCAGGATGGAATGAGTCCTCAAAGTAAGGGAGAAACAGGAAGATCAGCAGACATCTGAAGAAGACATATGAACATGGGAAAGAAAAAGAGATTTACTATGATGTAATATTTATGCAAAGGAGAAAGCAAAACTAAACAATACAAAAAAAGTAGCACCAAAGATATTTGAAGAGAAATACAGGCAAAGGAAAGTACAAAAAATAAGAAGACAAAGAGGAAAAGGAGATTTGTAATGGAAATGTTAAAGAAATGGAAACTGAGGTCATGGAGTACCTGCAAAGTGAAGGATTCAGTGTAGAAAATCTAATTCGGAAAGCACCGCAACAGGATAGAGTAATGGATATCCAAATTAAGGGGAAATCAGTGGAACAGGAAGCAATTGGTCAGGTACCATATGAAGATAATTTGGAGCCTTCCACGGGAAACCAGTTTAAACATTCACATGAAGCAAGACAGCAAGGTAAGGAACAGGAAACTGTGGAAACTCTGATGCAGTCAATGTTGAGGAGTGATAGTCCTGTGAGTTCCCATATGATAGAGCAACGGATGGCATGGGATGAAGTTGAAGAGAATGTGCCAAAGGAAGATGCCATTGAATCTTCTATAGAATGCCCACAAGAACTGGAAAACAAGGGACGTGCCCGTAGTTTGGAAAAAAATGAGCTAAGAGAAGAGTTGCTTGATTTAACAGACATAGACAGATATATCAATATCAATGAAAGAAATAAACTGCAGACGGTTAATAAAACTCAGAAAGTCAGAAGTTTGATAAAGCAAATGAACACAGTAATTAGGATTGTTCACAGAGACCTATGTGATGTAACAGAAGTAAACAGGATATATTACTGTGCAGCTAAATTAAAAACTGATAAAGCTCTACCACAAGAGCACTGAGTAGTGAGGGAAAAGGAAGGTGAGAAATCAAATACCATCATGGAAATATTGAACAGAGAAAACTATAAAGCAGTTAAGACAAGAAGTGTCACTGCTGGAAGATTATAGAAGAGGGAATAGATCAACAAAAATACTAAGGAAAATAGATGTGATAAAAGCAATGTGCAATATTAGAACAGACCAGGATCTATCATGCACTATTGCAAATAACAAACTAAAAATTTCAGCACAGGCGGAAAGACTTAGAAGATATGAAAATAAATATAAAGGAAAAGTACAAAATAAGCAATTTATTGATGATCCAAAAAAGTTTTATAGAGAATTGAGAAATAAGGTAAAAGGAATTGAAAGACAGCCAAAAAAAAGAAGAAATAGATACATTTTGGAGAAGTATATATGAAGAGCCTGTGGAACATAACAATGATGCTAAATGGATAGAAGAAGTTAAAGAAAGAATAAGAAGTTTAAAGGTACAGGATATGAAATGGGATGAAGTAACAGCTAGAGAGATTGAAACAAAGTTACGAAAATTGGAAAACTCCAGGCCCAGATGCAGTACCTAATTTTGCTTGAAAGTATTAACATCTTTGCATGAAGATTTAGCCATGAGTAAGAACTATTTATATGCACATCCCAAACAGACACCAACCTGTTAACAGCAGGAAAAACAATGCTCCTACTTAAGCATGAACCTGCAAGCTGCCCTAAAGATTATAGACCAATAACTTGTCTTCTGACAATGTATAAACAATGGGAATTGATGCTGACAAAGTTTAGTCATTTAGAAGAAAACTCAATTATGGCAATAGAACAAAAGGGCAATAAAAGAAATAAAGCCATAGTGGAGAACTTTAAAAAGGGGAAGAATCTAAGTATGGCATGGATTGACTACAAAAGCATTTGATAGTATCCCACATTCATGGATAAAAGAGTGCTTAAAAATGTATAAGATACACCCTACACTGATCAACTACATTACAGTGACCATGAAACAGTGGCAGACAACTTTGCAATTAAGCCATGATAAAAAACAAATTATTATCCCAGGGATAAAAATTCAAAGAGGGATATTCCTGGGTAACGCTCTGTCACCGCTGTTATTCTGCCTTACCCTTAACACATTAAGCTGTCTACTTAACAGCTTAGGCCATGGCTATAATTTGGCTCCTAGAAAACAACAAAGTGTAAACACTTCTCATCTTCTCTTTGTTGATGATTTAAAACTGTATAGCTCATCAGATGAGGAATTGAAACCACAACTGCAAGTTGTCAAAACCTTTTCAGATGATATAAGAATGTCATTTGGTCTTGATAAATGTGCAAAATCAACCTTTAAAGCAGGAAAACTGCAATGCCAGGAAAACATCAGTTTGGGACAAGAATGTGATATAAAAGAACTTGAGCAAGAGGGATACTTGGGAATTGATGAAGGATCAACAATAAAACATGAACAAATCCGAATAAAACTTATGAAGGAATATTTCACAAGACTTAAGTTAATCCTGAAAACAGCACTGATATCTCGGAACAAAATTCAAGCTATAAACCAATTTGCTCTTCCTGTCCTAACTTACAGTTTTGGAGTGACTGACTGGCCCCAAAATGTGTTGGATAGATTAGATAGGAAAACAAGAAGGATGCTTCATGATCATCAAATGATTTATAAAAATCATTGCATGCCAAAGATTATATGTTCCCCATTCTGAAGAAGGGATGGGTCTCCTTGAAATTGATTATATGTATAGATCTGCAATCGTGGGACTCCACACATATCTGCTGACCTCACAAGACCCAAATGTAGTGAAAGTTTTGAAACATGAGGAGAATAAATCTAAAATGACATCTCTGCTTAATTCAGCAGAAGCATATCAGCGTCAAACAGGAATGGAAATCAAACCAGAAGTGGATAAAAATCAGGCAGCAACTGAATGTGCCAAAAAACAAAAGAAAGAATATAAGGTGAAGGACTAGATGAGAAGGCAAGAAATGTAGAAAAAGCATAAATATAGTTGCAAGTATAGGAAACTTCTGGAAGAACCTCATGTTGATCAGGAATGATCAGGAATGAATGCAGGAATGGTTAAGGAGAGGCAAATTCAAACCAAGAGATGAAAGGTTAATATTGGCAGCCCAAGATATGGGCTACATACATGTTAGTTTACAAAGTCCATTGGACATGTGTGAGAAACAGACAAATGTAGGTTTTGTAAAAATGAATTGGAAACAGTTGCACAACTTGTTGCAGGTTGCGACATACTAATGACAGAAGGACTGTATACTGAAGGGCATAATAATGTAGCAAGATTGTTGCACTGGGGATTCTGCAAACATTATAATACTGAAGTAGCTGAAAAACACTGGAAATAATGGTCCAAGAAAAGAAGACAAGAGTAGCATTGATCATTGAAATTGCCACACCCAGTAACTACACTGTCTTGTGTACAGAGAGACACAAAGTCATAAAATATCAGGATCTGCAGGCAGAAACAAGAGCAATGTGGAAGAAAGATACCCAGACAGTTCCAGTAGTAGTAGGAGCAACAGGTCTTATAAAAAAGAATTTACAGTCGTATTTAGATATGTTACCAATACATGTAACTCCATAGAAACTGCAGTCATTACTGGGCACATTGCGGGTACTGTGAAGAGCACTACTAGCTGACATCAAAGATTCAAACAATACTAATTTCATGAACTTTAATTATACTTTCACTTAGGAATGGGGTCCATTCCCGTCATGGTATTAAAAATCCAAGACTTGGAGAAATTAAAGAAGAGAAAATCTTATTCCTGACATCTGGAAAAAGTCCTATATTATACCATAACATAAAGGAGGTAACTCCACTGACCCATCAAATTTCAGGCCTATAGCTACCCTATCTCCTCACTCTAAGATTCTCAAGAAGTGCACACACAAACAGCTCATGTCACATCTCATTCAGGAAAATCTTCTCACCTCTACACAATATGGCTTCTGTCCTCATCATAGCACAACTACCACTCTACTATCCTTCACTCACTCTATCTGTACATCTCTCAATAATAACAAATTAGTGTCCTGTCTTTTCCTTGACCTCTCTAAGGCTTTTGATACTGTATCTCACAATCTCCTTCTCTCCAAACTTGCTTCCTTTAATCTCTCTACCTCTACCCTCTGCTGGTTCTCCTCATACATATCTAATAGAATCCAAGCTGTCAAGTGGTTCTCTGCCACTACTCCCTTCCTTCCTGTTCTAGATGGGGTACCCCAAGGCTCCATCTTGGGCCCACTACTATTTAATATTTTCACTATTAATCTATTTCAGTCCTGCCCCCCCTCCACACTCATACAATACGTGGACAACTCCACCATCACTACCTCTGACAACTTACCCCACTTGAACTCCCTCACGCAAGACACCATGCACTCAGTTGAATCATAGCTTACATCCAATCAACTCCTACTTAACCCCAACAAAACTAAACTCTTTTTTTTCATCCCCAAATCTCTCCAACATCTCAAATCATCCATCTCTGTCTATTCTCTAAATAATACAACTATCAAGGCCAATTCTCACACTAAACTTCTAGAGGTCTACATAGATGATGAACTTAAATTTGACATCCACATAAATAATTGCATCAAAAAGACTTACCAAAAGCTAGGATTGCTGTACAGACAAAAAAATCCTAACTCAAGAATCTAAATTGTCCCTAGCACAAGCTTTCCTTTTACCAACACTATTATATGCTGCCCCCATCTTTATAAACCTCCCAAAAAAATTGTCATCCAAACTTGAACTAACATATAACAAAATAGCTAGATTTGCTACTAAGTTCCCCTATCGCTCACATCACTGCCTCTCCTTAAAACAACTTAACTGGCTTGAATTCCAGAATCAGTTCCTCCTGCTTTAGCTTTATCTGTCTCATTACATCCTCCTCCAACCCCTTGCCCATCCTTCCCTTGCTAACCTCATCTCCCCTTATGTCCCTAACCGAAAACTTTGCACCTCTGACCAACACCTCCTTTTAATCTCCAAACCCGATAAATCCATAGGAAAAAGTCTCAATAGTCACTCTGTTGTCTCCTTTTGGGACAACCTCCCTCCTGTTATCAGATCTATTCAAAATTCCAGCAACTTCAAACTTGCTTTAAAGGAATATCTGCTCAATACCTGGACATGTCCCTGCCAAGATCCAACTTGAATCTCTTCCTCCTCTAAGCTATTGTTCCCCCCCTTATACTTTCCATATCTTTCCTCTTTCTACACTTTCCCATCTAAACTTACCTCAATTTCTAGGTCCATCACTCTTATTACCCTATTTTCCTCCACCAAAGCATCCTTCATGCATCTCCCTTCTGTTTCCCTGTCTTTCCTCCTTATCTCTTACTAGAATTCACTATATACTTAATAATTAATTCTTACCTGCCACTAACTGTAGATCGATATTGTATTACAAACGTTATTTGTATCCTAGATTGCTTGTTCTCCAATCATGTATAAATGAAAACTTTATTTTTCTTCTCTGTATAATATTTACCATTTTTCACTTTTGTTTTGCTTAATTTTGTACTTCATTGTAACTAACTGATTTTGTACTGGAGCTTTTCTACTTGGGTCTCTGCTGAAAAAGGTCCCCTGACCCAGCCAGACTAACCCAGTTAACAAAAGGCAAATAAATAAATAAATAATTTGTAAATATTTTGTATAAATAAGAGTTATTTTTGTGTATAAATAAAGGATCCTACTATTTTTGATAGGTGCCATGGAATCTTTTACATCCACATGAACTACCACCAACTCAAGCAGACGGGACCTTGCTTTAAGTTTTCATCTGATGGATCATACACACAGGTTTGCAGCACCCCCTTATGCTGCTTTTCAGCATCAGCAATTGTAACATCAGTTGTGGGAATAGAACCCCTATCCTTTTTTATCAAAGAAGAGTATGCTACCTGTTCCACCGACACAAAAATTACAGCCATTGTCTGTAATACTGCTCTAGGTCAGAGACATTGTAGACCACAGATCACTGGTATCTCTCCCATAGAACTCTAGATGGGATTCTTGGCACACATCTCTAGACCATAATATGAGACGGAAACAATTAGAGCAGAACTACAAAACACAGTGTGAGGAAAATGGAAAAATAAAAATCCCTACTGGTTACAGGAAATTTTCACAACCGCACTCAGCAATGACAAGCTGAATTGGAACTTCAGGTCCTGTTGTCTTTGTTGCTCATTGCATCCACCAGTGTGGAATTTAAACAACAAATACTTGCACTCTTTTATTAAAAAAAAAAAAAAAAAAACTCAGGTGCTTTTATACTCTAATTTAAGCCTTCAGGCTTACTTCACAAATAAAATAAAATTGCTGGTGTGGTCCCAGCAAAGTGTATAGTCATTCTTTGTCATTATCACAGTTATTAATCAGAGCTTAATGTTTCCCATAAGCAGTCTCAGCTCAAAGACTTTATACAAGATTTATATTTAGTAAGTCTTTCACTGGTATTTCAGTCTGACCATTTTGACACTGTCCCTGAGCTATTACTTTGGTCCTGATTTGTTTCTGCTTCACACAGGTATACTCCAAAATCCTCTACACCTGCTGTGAAAATTCTCTCCCTCTCTGTCTCTTTTTGCCTGTAAAATAAATAGATACACCTGATGCCACTTTCATTTCTGTTCCAGTTATGATGAATGGCACCTGTGCCACCCATAGTTGAAGAAAAGACTGCACTGATGGTGGTTTGAATTCAACTATAGTAAACCAATAATACTATCTGGTTATGTAAGAGACTTTGGCTATGGTCCTTGGATCAGATCCACTGCCAAAACAGGTCTGTTGACCACCAAAGGGATGGTACCCAACAGGTTAAAGTAAAGGATAATTAAATACATTTTATTTTTTATTTTTTATTTTACATTTGTTTACCAGGAAAGTCCGATTGGACACAGATCCATTTTCAGCAGAGGCTTGGGGAGAAAAGCTCCAGTATAATACATATAATACATACAATAATGTAAAATACAAATGAGACATCTTAACATATTTGTGAGAAATCAAGCCTATTCCTAAAAATATAGTGCATAGAAATGCAGTCTGCACAGACAATTATTAAAGGACCTATCCCATTCTTAGCTGTAAAATATATTTTAGGGCATAATGGAAGTTTTGAGTCACACAGTAGTAATGTGGAGTAATGTCAGCTGGTTAACAGACTTGTCAGGGTGATAAGGGATGACCTTTGATCCAAGAAGGAGTCATTGCAACAGTTATTTGGGGAGTAGCAGGAGCAGAGCCAGTTATTAGTATAGTGGAGTTTGAGGAGTTTTTTAAATCGGATAGTTGAGTTAGTATTAGTTATTTTTCTTGGTAGTGAGTTCCAGATTTTGGCAATAGTGCAGGCATAGAGAGATTTGCCAGAGTCATTCTTATATTTGATAACATTTGTTAGGTTCTGGTTACTAGATCGTAAGGATCTAGTGGCAGTATGGGGCTGGGTTAAATAGTGGAGTGCTGGGGTTTTGTTAGGGGAGCAGTAGAGTTTGTGAGGTATTGACACTTTATTAAGTACCAATAGTTGAGGTAGTTCAAGCCAATTGAGTTGTTTAAGGGCTAGACAGTGATGTGATCTATATGGGGCTTCAGTCGCAAACTTGGCAATCTTGTTATAACAAGATTCAGTTTTGTTTAGATCTGCCTGGCAGAGATTAGTTAAGATGGAGGAGGCATAGAGAAGGATGGATAACAGATGAGTCCTTGCAATGGTAGATTTGGTATGTCTAGTGATATAGTTTTTGTTTCTATAGAGGAGTCCTAGCTTTTTGTTTACTTTCTTAATGGTTTGAGGTCAAATTGCAGGTTATTGTCAGTCTCTACACCTAGCAGTTTAATGTGAGCAGTAGGAGTGATTTGAATATTATCCTTGGAGTAAATAGTAATTCTATTGTCCAGAGGTAGAGATCTACCAGGGCAGAAGAGAATGTTTGTTTTTTTTGGGATTAAGAATAAGTTTGATGTTGGTAAACCACCTCTCTGCTACAGTAAAGTTATTTTGGGTTATGGTTTGTAGCTCTTTTATGGTGGGGGCTGCACATATAAGGATGGTATCATCAGCATATTGAACTACTGAGGTAGTGAGCAATGAAAAAGTAGAGATCTGGTTAGTAAAAAGAGAGAACAACAGTGGGCCTAGAATGGACTCTTGAGGGACTCCTATGGATACTGGTAACAGTGGTGAAAGCTGTTTTTTTTTCCATGGAACTGCTTGTTGACAGCTGGATAGGTAGCTATTGAACCATAATATAGTGGAGGGACTCACTCACAACCCTAAGAAATTCTGGGGCACAATTAACAATATACTACACCCAGGAAAAACCTCTACTCCAACCCCAGTACTACCAAACAACCACAACAACATACCCACTCAATTTAACCGCTTCTTTACCACAATAGTCCAAACCCTAGCCAATGCCCAAAATAGTACTAACAACCCCAGTAGCTACCCCAACCCACCCTAATACAAAAAATAACTCCTCTAGCTTTGCCGTTCACCCTGTCCCCACTAAAGTAATTTCCAAACTCCTTAAGAAACTTAAACCAACCACACTGGTTGCTGATAATCTACCTTCAGAATTCCTTCAAATTTCAGTAGAAGCAATAGCCTACCCTGTGTCCATCCTCATAAACTGGTCACTAGCCAAATGTAAGGTACCTAACTCATTGAAAACATCTCATATTATTCCACTGCACAAAGGAGGTAACTCCTTAGAAATCACCAACTACCACCCAATCGCAATCCTATCACCTTTATCCTAAATATTAGAAAGAACTGTTCACTCTCAACTAATGCAATACTTCCAAAAAAATAACTTACTCTCTAAAACTCAGCATGGCTTTAGACCTTCCCATAGTACCACCGCAGCACTACTATCATTCACTGACACAGTAAACCACCATAGAAACAAGGACTCTTCATGACTTCCATTTTCTTAGACTTATCAAAAGCCTTTGACATGGCAAACCACATTTATTGACACCCTATCTACTCTAAAGAATTTACAGTTGTTGGAGTGAGTGTGTTTTTCCTTGTATAGTTTTGTAGTAGTTAGATTTATCAAGTTTAATTAGTTTTTTAGCTTTGTTTCAGAGTTCTAGATAGTTTTGTCGCAGGTTAGTGATTTTGTGTTTATGAAATTGAATCCAGTCCTTGTCCCTTTCTTTCATTATGCTTCTAGTGTCTTTTGTTAGCCATGGGACAAAGTTAGTTTGTATTCTTGTGGTACGGGAGGGTGCATGATGGTTCACGATTTCTAAGAAGGTTGAGTTCAAGTACTGCACTGCTTTATCTAGAGGTAGTTGTTTTAGTGGAGTCCAATTACAGCTTTTCAGTGAATTGATGAAGTCAGTAGTTATAAAGGTGTTTTTCTTATGCACTCCTCTGAGGATAGGCTGGTAATTATGTTGGGGTCTGGTTCTAATTAGGTAGGTTGGTTGATGGTCACTTAGTCAGGAAGACTGATGGAATGCTGTGCAAGAGTGGGATCAGATAGCAGAATCCAATCTAAGATGGATTCGCATTTGGATGTTTTATCTGTTCTGGTTGGTGTAGATATTATTTGGGTAAACCTATGCAGGTTTATATGAGTAGAGGGGTTTAGGTTGGAGCAGTTCAGCCAGTCAATATTAAAGTAACCTAATATTAAAGTTTCTTGTGGAAGGCTGTTTGAGATCCAGTTCAACAGACATTCCATAATAGTAATGCTGTTGCCTGGTGGGATGTAGCCACCTGCAATAATTATGTGCGTGTTGGAGTTTAGTTTTAGTTTGGCCATGATTAGTTCTACATCTTTGACTTCTTGGGTGTCATAATCAAATTGTTCTAAGTTTAGATGGTTTTGGAATAGTATTGCTACACCTCCTCCTTTTCTTTCTAGTCTATCTTTGCATATGATATTATAGCCTGGGGCTGTGATCTCATTGTTGTGGTGTTCTGATGCAAGCCAGGTTTCAGTTAACACAGTGATATCTGGTTTATATAGTGCTAGTAAGGCATGGAGGTCATGGATTTTGTTAAGTATGCTTCTTATATTTAGGTTTAAGATGAGCAGTGATGAGGCAGGTCTATGGTATAGGGTGTTTAGAGTTTTTGAGTTTAGGTTGGTCGGTGGAGTGGGTCCTGGATTAGGGTGTATGTCACCACAAGAAGAGAGTTTTTGGCGTAGGTATAGATATAGTTTATGTAGTTTGTGAATTATATTAATTTGTTTTTGAGGTGAGTGAGGGTTGGTTTTGACTGTTAGTTTGAAGTGTAAGTAAGAGGAGGACTGGGAGTTAGTAGGGTCATATAGCATTATAGGGAAGATTTTTTTGTTTTGTGGCATTGGCTATGGAGTCTGTTTGCCATTCTGTGGGAGCACTGATATGGAGTTGAGTATGGTAGGTTGACAGTATGGAGAGCAGGAGAAGAGTGAGGATTATTGATGGGTAGAATCATGCATTTAATAGTTGGGAAATTGGTGCCTTCTTCATTTTGTCTAGTTTTAGAGAGAGTGGGTTGAGTTTGAGGCTGATACTGTATGGCTGTTTGGGTTGGGAGTTGTAGTAAGGGTGTGGTGCTGAGAGTTGCTATGGGGGAGATGGGTGTAGTACTACAGGCTAATTGGGTGTGAGAAAATTAAGGTGGGTGGGGTTTGTAACTATAAATCTAATTGCTAATGGGGTGGGTGGGAATGGGGGAAGAGTAGGAGTGGAGTGACCATAGCAAATGGAGCAGCCAGAGCCAGAAGGCTGAGACACTGGAGTGCTAAAGAGACTATCAGTAAATAAAAATTAAAAAGTATGGTGCACACAAATCTCATTCAAAAACAATTTAGCAAATGTAACTGGGTCTCAAAAAAGGGGAATATGCACTACTGTCATTATTGTGGACTCCCACAATCCATCCTGGCCTAGGACTATATACTGATCAATTAAAGAGCCCTTTTCATACCACTCTGTGAAATGCAGTATCTTCCAATAACCTGTGTCCACAGTAACTCTTTTTGAAATTATTATTTTTTCCATATAAAATCATTTTATTGAACTGCTATTGTAAAACAGCATAAAGCTAGTATGACAATACACCTATTAAGTCTGACCTGTTGTCCAGTCAGTTAGAAAAATTCAGAAAAACAGAAAACAGCAAATGATCAGCTAAAATAAATATACCCACAGCTATAAAATAAATCATACATATTTGAGAATTCACCCCTTACATAACAGCATATTGCTTAATCATTTGGGATAGACAGCTGAAAAAACAGAGAAAACAAGAGGCCAAAACAGTAGAATTCTGTATAATATTTCTCTTTTCTTTGCTTTATCCATAAAAATGTACAATAAACATATAATTATCAAACTAGTGCAGATAAATGTTAGCCATAACTACATTTTACCATATGTGTGTCAAATCAGAGAATATGTTAACCTTATCCAGGCACACTGGCCTTTTATTTTCATTGTTGTCCAAAGGTTAATAATAGTGACCTAATCAACTTTACACATAAGAGACTTATGAATATTGAAAAGGTTTAGCGGGAGGGAAGTACAGGTATAAGATATATAGATAGATAGATATAGATAGGCAGAGATAGACACAGAGCTTATCTGAACAATCCTGCATTGGTTTATGACTGACTGTGCAGTAGCTTGGTAAGAGGGTTTTCTATTTGAATTTATATTTTATTTTTTACACACTGTTTTTCAGTGCTTTTAGGGAGGAAGGGATAGAGTGTAGACAAGAAGATTTGTTTTGATTTATATTTTGTTGTTTTAACTTTAATTTTTACTGTTAGTTGTTAGAAAGAAATAAGTTTTAGACTGGCAAACTGTAGCCATCCCGAGAGGCCTAGTTAGCTATAAATTCACGCAGACTGGAGAGAGGACAATCCAGAGCTTATGAAAACAATCCTATATTGGTTTGTGATTTACTGATCTTCACTGTTAAAAAGAAGTGCAACTGAGAGTGATAGTGAGTGATGTAAAGGAATTCCAGCTTTTGTGTGACTTTCACAACTTGTACGGTCAGAGCAGCAACTTTACTGTACTAAATTTAATATTTAGTCATATATTGTTTGTGTGACTTTTCTCTTAGAAGTTGATTCAAGTTCTCTTTGAATTCTGTGGTAAATGATTTGATTATTCTTTTCTTTTAGAATTTTTTTATTCATTTGCAGGTGAATATGTATTCTTTAAATGAGTATGCCATTAATGATTTGCTAAAGCAAAAATATCTTCTACAGCATAAAAAAATGCTATGTGTATTTAAAGGTAAAACCTGATAACAATGGTGTCCTGAGTTGGATGATTTGCTTACCATTATTAGTAGTTAATCAAGACTTACTGATGATGCTTGCACTTGTGCAATTGGCACGGCTTGGAGAACTGTTGTTACATATATTGATGACTGGAATGATGAGGTAAACAATGTTAGGCAAAGAACAAATAGAACACACTTAGGAAAGGATGTGTCAATTACCTCTAAAAATCAGTTAATCCCAACAAATCAAAATAATGCCACTGACAATTTTGGAATTCTGGATACAAGCATTAAACAATCTGAGGATTCAGAGTGTATAGAAGGAAATAAAAAATAAGTAAAGGAAGAAGTTCACAACAAATAACAAAGAAGAAAAATAAATCGATAAATGTCAGTAAAAGCAAAGAGAAAACATACCAAAAAGGAAACTGTTTTGTTATGTAATGCACAAATTACAGAGAATTATAATTTTTTTTTCTATCAGAAAACCTTCAGTCTACAAAAAAAAAAGCATAATTTTTTTCCAAAAGAGAATGTAGAAAAAAGAGGCAAGGGGCAGGTGAAAAGGAAGAAATCAAAGCTGAACATGGAAGGATTGAAAAACATTACTGTAAGAAAAAAGAGAAACAGAGATGTTAATGACATGGCTCAAGCTGTGGATGTACAAAGCCAGCTGAATGAGAATTGTGTGCTTAGAAAATATAATAAGCAATGAAAACAGTGGGATTAATAAGACTAACAGTGAAGATGATCATTTCTTTGTAACAATAAAGCAGATATTACTGAATATTCTTCAGATCTGGTCAGAAAAGATATTCTTTTAACTGGAGATTCAGTTATTAGAGGAAGTGATACTTATATTTGCAGAAAACATAATGAGCATTAAAGAGTGTTAAGCCTGCCAGGAGCAAAAATAGAGGATGTGAGGCAGGTCTTAGAATATCTTAATGTAAAGATGTATGAATCTGTTTTTATTCATGTCACTACAAATGATCTCATTGGCAAGAACCCTCTGACTGTTGGTAGGGAAATTGTAGTCCTCTTAGATAGCATATTTTGCACAGGTGTTACGAGGTATTTTTCACAAATCACATATAGAAAGCAGAGTGATTTAACCATGAAAGAAGAAAACTTTTTGTGTAAATACCTGCATGAAAAAATGTCCCATTTAAAAAAAATGGAAATGTGTAGAGCTTCTAAGCCTAATTTCGGGCGCACGTGTTCAGACAGGAAGGTGTACACTTGTCAAGATCTAGGAAGAAAATTTTTGCATCAGACATTTTGCAATATTTGGCAAACACAAGGCAGGATTTTTGCTAGGTTGGAAACTTACCAATTCATAGATAGCAACATTTGATGCATCTCAGATGGTTGTTAATGCTAGGAACATTAATAATATTTTTTTTTTATATTGGAAAATGTGCTATGAACAGGCAACACTGATGTTGTTATTGTTTGTGAAACTTGGCTAAAGAACAATGACTGTAAACCAGTTCTGTCAGGGTTAAATATTTTTGTACTATAACAGACATTCCAACAAAAAAATAAGGTGGAGGTGTTATGATAAGGATTAAAGATATTTATGAGACCTGTGATTATTACATGTTCAGAGATAATACCAGTACTACAGACTGTCTAACTGTGACAGTAAATACAACCATGGAACATATAACAATTGTTGGAGGGTATAGACTACCAAAGTCAAGTGCTAATGACCTAGAGAAATTCATACGTTTCTTGCATGAAACACAGGAGAGAAGAATAATAGTGGCTGAGGACTTAAATTTACCAGAAACAAACTGGAATAATATTGATTCAACAACATTAGGACATTATTCACAGCATATGTTCAGGAAAAACAGTTGCTTTAGATTGTGAAAAAAAAATTACCAGGAGCATACTAGGCATTTTTGTACTCCTAAAGAAATTACTGTTGGCATCCAAAATGCATAACGAGCTCATCTTTTTCCAATTCTTGGCTAAAACTTAATCCCTCTAATACTCATAACCAGATTTCAAAGGCCATAAGAACCAGTGCCAAACTTATATCCCTAAAGAAACTTAAATACACACAGCTCATGAAAATGAACAATGCGTACCTCACTCCTCACATACTCAATAAAATATATCCCAACTACCCAATTTTGCCCTAAGCAAATTGATGCTCTATTACATGTTTTCTGGAGCTGCAAATGCTCATATAAACTATGGTGTGCCCTGAGAGTTTTACTGGAGAAAATCGGATATGAAAAATCAACTCTATCTTGGGAATTTACTATTCTTCATATTCCACCTCCAGGTTTACCGGAGGGGAGATATAGAATTCTGATTTCTCTATTTATGTTAGTTAAATATTATATCTCTCTGAATTGGAAAAATAGGCACGCATTATCATGGGAAGGGTTTAAGACTCTAGCTATTAAGCACCTCAAAGCGCATAGATACTTATTTCACAACATTAATCAGAAACCATTTCTCAAAGAATTTTGGAGAATGCTTTTCGAACATATATTGAAATGAATACATGCTCTTTGTAATACCCTTTGCTGATTATTTATTTTTTTATTTCGCTTCATATATTGTTGGGCAATGTATAAATGTACATAGTTTCTTGTGATTCATGTTACTATATGTTGGCTGTTGTTTTTCTTGTTGTTATTATGTGATAAAACAATAAAGAGAATTTAAAAAAAAAAAAAAGAAATTACTGTTACTTCATGTCAAGTTTTACCAGTGTTGATGTGCAGTGATCATAGGATTATAAAACTTAATTTCTTCTTAGATAGTTCTGCCAAACTGAAATCTAAAGCAATGCACAGAAAATTAACAGATTTTATGGAAGCAAAACAGTCACCATATAAAATTAATTGGAGTGATGCATGGAAAAACTATAAAATGAATGTGGAAAGTTTTGAAACAGAACTTGTTTGAATGCAAAAAATCAAAAGAATGTTTAACATCAGAATCTAGGCATAGAGTGACAGAAGGGTATATTTTCATAAGAACAAAATACATGATTAGGGTAAGAGACAAAAACATATAAGAAATGGAAAAGAGGTTGAACTACAACTTTGAAAACTGAATAAACAAGTTGTACAAACAAATTAAGCAAAGTGTGACACAAGAACGAGAAAAAATTTAAGAAAATCTATATAAAGATATTAAGCATAATAAGAAACCTTTTTATAAATGCATAATATGTGGAAGGAGTAAAGATACACAAACTGATAAAATGTGTGCAGATTCTAAAATTTATTCTCTGACACAACAGATTATAGATATATTTGCAAAATATTATGCAAAACAGTTTGGCCTCACAAAAAGGGTAATACGTTGTCCTAGTGACATCCAGGTAACCCCAGATATTGGAATCAAACTAGATTATAATGAAAAAGAACTGCACAAACTGGATCCAAACAAAGCACAGGGAGGATACAGACTTAATAGCAATGACCTGAGAACACTTCAGCAAGAACTTATGGTACAATTTTATATATATATATATATATATATATATATATATATTATTCACTAGGTCATATAAATATGGGGAGATTCCTCAAGATTGGAGACATTTTCTTATTAAACCTATCTTCAAGGGAAAGGTGGGTAGGACAAACCCAGAGTCATATAGACCCCTAAGTCTACTTTCATGTTGTGGAAAAAATAATGGAGAAGGTAATATTGGATAAGTTATTGTCAGAACTGGATAGGTTGGTAATTAAAACCATATATCAGCATGCATATGTTGAAAACAGATATATTACCCCTTGTAACATGATGTTCTATAGCAATATAATAACAGCTGTGAATGAGACATTGTGCTGTGATGTAATTTATATAGATTTAACGTCAGCATTTGACAGGGTCATACACAAAACACTGATCAATAAATTAGTACAACTAGGTATTGATGTACTCTTGATAATATGGATAGCTGCATGGCTTTCAAATAGTACATGGCAAGTATCATGCACCAACTGGACAGGTGAAATCCTTAGTTACAGTCAGGGTGGCCCACAGGGCTTTGTCCTAGGCCCTTACTTGTTTAGAGTGTATCTTTTCAGACCTAACTTTTTCTTCTGATGTGTTTTACTGTCTATATGCAGATGACCTGAAATTGGGTAAACTGATTACATGTGTTACAGATAAGGCATGTCTGCAAATTAACTTGACTAAATTGACCATTTGGGCACAGAATAATAATATGCTGATAAATACATCAAAAACTAAACATATGAGATTTGGGAGGCATAAATTGAAAGGTGAATATTTTAAACAGCCCACAGTGATTGAAATTGTAGGCTCATTTAAGGCTCATTTAAGGCTCATTTAAGGACCTGGATATATGGGTACATTCAGCTATAATCATATCAACCAACTGGTTAATAATAGTTATAGAACATTAGGTTGTATAAAATGATTTATAAAGTCTAGGAAATCAAAAATTATAAAGTCTACTGTTTGTTTGTTACATTAAACCCAAAACTTGAGTATGGAATAACAATATAGAAACCCTATAAGAGAATAACCATGGCAAGGTGGTTCATAAGCCTACCTTGATCTGGCCAAAGCATTTGATATCATTCCCCATTCAGGAATCATAGAAAAACTCGCTAAGCTAGGCATCAACCCATACATCATTGGGTGGGTTGCAAACTGGCTTTCAGATAGAACCCACAGTGTGAATGTAGCTGACTCCAAGTCAGACTGCCGACCAGTCATGAGTGGAGTCCCAAAGGGTTTGGTCCTGGGTCCTCTCCTGTTTGGTATCTACTTCTCTGAAGTCCAGGTCAACAGGAAGGGAGTCTTGCTGATAAGGTCTGCAGACAATTGCAAGTTGGGAGCTATTATTAATTCCCCAAGTGATGTCAACATCCTATAGAAAGGCCTCACTGTGACCAGCAACTGGTGTCAGAACCATGGCCTTAAACTCAATGCAAAAAAATGTGTCATCATCTCCTTTGGGAAAAAACCCAGTTCCTATTAATTACCACAATGATGGTAGCCCACTGAACACAGAAGGAGTTATAAGAGATCTGAGAACACAGATTGACAGGAACCTCTGTTTTGACCACCACATTGCCACTGTGGTCAAAATGTCCTTCTATGTGGAACATCTCATTACTAAGGGTTTTTCATCCAGGAAGTAAGAGGTCATTGTCTCCCTCTACTCTTCCCTCATTAGGCCAATCATCAAGTACAATGCAACAACTGGGGAGGCCACAAAAGTACCTCACAAAGAGGATCCTAGGCCTTAAACACTTGTCTTATATGGACAGACTCAAAAAACTCCAGCTATTCTCTGGCTCATATCGCCTACTTAGAGGAGATCTCTGCTTGACTTACAAAGCCACATCTGACCCAGCTCTGTTAGAAATGCTACAGCTAAAGAAATCCCAATCCATCCACATCACATGTGCCAGAGACCTCAGCCTCATTACCACAATCAACAGAATAAGCTGGAGGGACACGTTCATACCCAGAGACTGCCCATGCTATGAAATAGACTTCCCATACATGTCAAACAAAGCACCTCACTGGCCCTCTTCAAGAGAAATTTTGATGAGTGGATGGGAAATAGAAAATTCACCCTGGGGATCACTCCAGTAGCTGTAGTTGACAGAGGTACTGAAAGCTAAAGTTGGGTTGCACAATGCCAGGGTAATCCAATGGACTAGGTTTGTAAAGGCTCCAGGGCCATTAGCCCAGTACACACCTATGAACCTATGAACCTATAAACTGGAAAGAGTACAGTGGAAATATACCAAGGGCATTCACGGATATGAACATTTAAGTTATTATGAAAGATTGAAATATCTGAACTTGTGCAGTGTCTGTTACATATATCTAAGAGGAGATCTTTTTTCAAATATATAGGAAATTTAGAGATAATTACCTCTGGGAATGTTTGGGGTTATCAAAAAGTACTACAGACTCATCAGACAACCTATGTAGAAGATTCTATAGGAATGAGATGTGTACTAATTGGTTCTCTGACAGAGTAGCTGATGCATGGAACAGACTATCAAATTACATTAAAGCAAATACTAGTTTAGATATTTTTAAGAACAGCCTGGACACAATATGGGAACAGGTGTTCTGCTATATTGGCAAGCTAGAACAGCTTTTAATGCCCATGCTTGAAATATGTGTATGTATGTATGTATGTATGTATGTATGTATGGATGGATGTATGCATGTATGTATGCATGTAACAGTTTAGTATTGCTTTCTGCATATGTGAGAACCTATCCAACTGTATTATTTTTATATCTCTGTGATTGAAACTCTGTTGTTTATTCTATTTTGTATTCCCCTGTTTTCTGTTTTATTATTTATCATTAAGTATTTTAATACCTTTCATTATGGCTGGTCCTTAAAGAATAATTTTAACATCTAGAGAGTACTTATGCTTGTTTTAGTGACAGTACAGCTGCTCCTGAAAGCCTTGCTGCTTTGGTCACACCTACCATTTGTAATAGTATTAATTTTACACAGTATAAGGGTACCTTTTGTAAGATACTTAGGATAGCTGACTGGCGGGAGCATGATTACCTCAGAGTCTGAGCAGAAAAGGGCACAGCTAGTAAATCTGTGTCAGCTTTTCCCAGGTGTGTATGTGTATGTTAAACTCAAATATCCAAGTGTGAGTGTCACCTACTGGGAACAGGGATACAGAACTCAAAAGTGGTCAGTGAGGAGTTTTGTATGGACCTGGAGAGAGAAAGAGAGTCCTGCTCCAGGTCTGTAGTATGCTCCCTTTGTGCTCTTAAGAGAAATTGTACTTGGTGCAGGAAGCTGCATCTGAAAATAATGTGAGAATCCATCTTTGATCTTACTGACTGTCCCTCACCAGAATTAGTGGTGAGGACTGAGTCTCCTTGATTGCTGGTCCAGAGAAGGGCCCCATCAAATATTGGTGGCAGCTGGGTGGGATATTAATTGAATTTTAGTAGCCAGTGGGTAGTTGTCACTGAAGGTGTGTGTACTCTCAGCAGCCACAATGTAAACATGCAGAATTTCATTTTCACAACAGTCTTTTTTTATTTTTGTTAGTTTAGTTTAGTCAGGGAAAGCAGGCAAGGATGTCAGCAGAGGATTACAGCAAGATGACAAAGAAACAGTTGGCCAAGGTGTGCAAAGCTAAAGGACTGGTGCATGCCAACCTGACTAAAGAGGAAATGATATCAGCCTCGGTCACAGCTGCAGCACAGACCAGCAACACAGAAGACAACCAGTCTGATGATAGGATGTGCAGTTTTCAGAAAAATGGCAGTTCAACTTTTCCTCAGAGGACTTAAAAGTCCATTTGGAGTTAAAGAGACTTGAACTGGAAGCCAAACAACTGGAGAAGCAGATGGAATTAGAATAAGAAGAGAGACTGCAGCATTTGGAGATGGAGGAGAGACTGTGAGATTTGGAGGATGAAGAAAATGAGAAACAGTTCCTACATGAGAGGGAGATCCTGACTCTTTGGCAGGGTCATGGAGGTAATGGGGAAGGGAATAACTGAACCCAAGAAACAATAAAGATCAGTAAATTTCTTCCACAGTTTACAGAGGTTGATGATTTTGATAGTTTTATTCATGTAATTGAAAGGATATGTATACAGTATAATGTCAACCAAGGGCACTGGGTACTGTTCCTGAACCCCTTACTTCATAGTAAAGCTGTAACAGCTGTTTCTAAATTGTCTGATACTGATTGTTTAAACTATGATAAAGTAAAACATATTTACTAGACTGTTTTAACACCTGAAGCTTACAAAAAAAAGTTTTGTGAGCATAGACGCAAGGCAGATGAAAATGTATGTGATTATAGGACATAAAATATATCATATAACAATTGAACAGGCAGAATTCTTGGTTACAGTCAGGGTGCCCTACAAGGTGCTGTCCTAGGCCCATACTTCTTTAAATGGTATCTTTTTCATCTGAGATGTCCTCCAGTCTGAATGCAGATGACTTGAAATTGGGTAAACTAATTACATGTGTTATTGACAGGGCATGTCTGCAAAAGGACTTGACTAAATTGACCATTTGGGCACAGAAGAATGATATGCTGATAATTACATCAAAAATTAAGCATATGAGATTTGGGAGACATAAACTAAAAGGTGAATATTTAATACAGCACACAGTGATTGAAACTGTAGACTCGTTTAAGGACCTGGGTATATGGTAGATCCAGCTTTGAGTTTTTCTAATCATATAAACCAACTGGTTAATGATAGTTATAGAACTAGATGTTGTATAAAAAGATTTTTAAAGTCTAGGAAATCAGAAATTATGAAATCATTGTTAGTTACAGTAGATCAAACTTGAGGATGGAATAACAATATGGAAACCTTATAAGAAAACATGCATGAGTAAACTGGAAAGAGTAAAGCAGAAATATACCAAGGACATCCAAGGATGTGAGCATTTCAGTTATTATGAAAGACTAAATTATCTGAACTTGTACAGTGTCTCATATAGATATCTAAGAGGAGACCTTATTCAGCTATATATGACATTTAGAAACAACTACCTCTAGGAATGTATGGGATTATCAAAAAGGAGTAGAGAATCATCAGACAACCTATGTAGAACATTCTATAGGTATGTGAAGGGTAATTATTGATTCTCTGAGAGAACAGCTGATCCATGGAACAGACTACTAAATTACATTAAATCAACCGTTAGTTTAGATATTTTTAGGAACAGCCTGAACTTATTAGGGGAATAACTCTTTTGGTATACTGGCAGGCTAGAAGAGCATTAATGCCTGTGCTTGAAATATTTATATGTATGAATGTATGTGTGTGGGGCAGCCACGGTGGTGCAGCGGCTAGCGTTGCTGCCTCACAGCAAGAGGTTCTCCGGTTCGATCCTCGGCTGGGGTGCCTTCTGTGCGGAGTCTGCATGTTCTCCCTGTGGTTGTGTGGGTTTCCTCTGGGTGCTCTGGTTTCATCCCACATCCCAAAGACATGCTGTAGGTGGATTGGACACTCTAAATTGGCCATAGGTGTGCGTGCGTATGCCTTCTGTGGAAGGTTGGGCGCTAGGCTGGCAACTCGACACCGTAAAACTCCACTGCCAATCATAAGCGGACAGGTGATCTGCTGTGGCGACCCCTAACCGGGAAAAGCCAAAAGAAGAAGAAGAATCTGTGTGTGTGTGTGTGTGTGTGTGTGTGTGTGTGTGTGTGTGTGTGTGTGTGAGAGTGCTTATATATATATATATATATATATATATATATATATATATATATATATATATAGGTCCCTATCAAATGATAGAAAACTCATTTGATGGGAAATCATTTGGCTGAAACCAAAACATAGAAAGCTCAAAACACAGAAAACTCATTTGACTGAAACTCAAAACACTGAAAATGCTATATGTCCTTTTCCCCACGGTAGTGCAATCCTGGAGTTAGTATATATAGTAAGTGGTGTGACTGGGGGGTGTGGGGGGGGCATAGCCCCCCACATACTTCATACATTTTAAACCCTACACATGGATACTAATAACTACAATGAATAACTGTTTGGAGAAAACAATATTTACATAAACTATGTGGGGGGCTACACCCCCACTCCCCCCTAACTATATATACTAACTCCAGGATCGCACTACCGTGAGGAAAAGGGCAGATAGCATTTTCAGTGTTTTGAGCTTTCTATCTTATGGTGTCAGTGAAATGAGTTTCTATCAAATGAGCTTTCTATCATTTGATAGGGACCCATATATATATATATATATATATATATATATATATATATATATCTATACACACATATATATATATATATATATATCTGTATCTATGTCAAAAAAATTAACTTTCAGACCACATCACTAAAAATGTAAAAGAATGAACTCCTTGAACGGTGTATTTCGCCTCTGGGAAGCTAAACACTTGGCCACCAATAAGTAAAACACAAACTGAAACAAATTAAACCCACCAAAGTGGGGGGGCTTCACCCCCCCACATTCCCACAACCCCCAACTAAATATACCAACTCCGAAATGACACTACAGTGGGGAAAAGGGCAACGTTTGCCATGGTGGCCAAGTGGTTAGTTTCCCAGAGGCAAAATATGCCATTTTGGGAGATTGTTCATTTAAATTTTTGGCAATGTCGTCTCGCTGTTATGTGAGTCAACTTTATGGTAATTCGTCATTTTGAAGAGAATCCATCTATCTACACACACACACACACACACGCACACACACACATGCACACACACACACACACATATATATATATATATATATATATATATATATATATATATATATATACATATAAGTAAGGAGACTGTGGGGAGTAGACCCACCATGTAAAGAGTAGCATTATAAGTGATGTTAGTGAGCAGCTAAGCCCAGAGTTGTAATCTGTTATCTGATGTGCTATTACTGGCATTGCTGCCATTATTAAGTGAGCTATGATAACATGCATTTTCAGTGAATGCAATTCTCTGTGCTTTTTCCTATAATTTAAATGTCATCAATGTTGTAATCTGTCATCTGGTGTGCTATTACTGGTATTACTACCATTATTAAGTGAGCTATGATAACATGCATTTTCAGTGAATGCAATTCTCTGTGCTTTTTCCTGTAATTTAAATGTCAACAATGTTATAGCTCAAATACTATATGTGTGCATGTGTGTGTGTGTGTGTGTGTGTGTGTGTGTGTGTGTGTGTGTCGATGTACATATATATATATATATATATATATATATATATATATATATATATATATATATATATATATATATATATTTTAGAAAAGGCAAAGGGGGCTCCAGACCACAGTTAATGAAAGCATATAAATTTTTTTTAATCTAAATTGTGAGCACTTTCGTAGCCCAAGGCTACTTCATCAGACAAAAACATATTACAAGACTCCAGTTTATATACCATCAGTACTAGTAATCAATCAATTAAAACTTCATTAAACAAATTTAAAACCAATTAACTTAAAGGCATATAACTATTGCATGCACACTCAGTAGTATCTAAAACATTTAAAAGATAAAATTACATCCCATACCTCAAAATCCATTTATACACCTAAAGAACAAAATTGGTGTAAGCAATGTTGAACATGTTATGTACCTGTATAACTATTCATTAGTATTGGCTTGATACATACTTTATCACTGATGCCCCTACCCATATTCGCCTGTAGCCTAATGATCCATTCAAGTTCCTTAACTTCTGTTTTATTTTTAACTTCTCCCCCTCTAATATTAAAGGGAACAGTTTCTATGACCAATAATCTAAATGAATGTTCATCTCCATGTGCTCCATGTGGCTGCTGTGATGCAGTGGTTAGCGTTGTCGCCTCAGAGCAAGAGGTTCTTCCATTCGATTCTCGGCTGGAGCACCTTCTGAGTGGAGTCTGCATGTCCTCCCCACGGTTGAGTGATGTCAATGACATGCAGGTAGGTGCGAGCATGAATGGGCGTGCCCTCTTTGAAGGTTGGGCATCAGGCTGGCAACTCAGCACTGTAAAAATCCACTGCCAATCATGAGCAGACTGGAGTTCCGCTGTGGCGACCCCTAACCGGGAAAAGCCGAAGGACTTTTTATCTCCGTGTGCTATAATGTGTTTAGCTAGGGCGTTAGTTTCTATTCTCCTAGAAATATCATAAATATTTTCTCTCATGCGATCACATAGTCTATGTGTTGTTATACCAACATAGAAACTGCCACATACTATACAGTAGGCTAAATACACTAGATTTACAGTATTGCAATGTGCTGTCAAACTAAATGTATATGTTCTTCCTGTATCTGGATGTGTAAACCTACCTGTACTGTCAAGAAAATCACAAAGCTTACATTTATCACATCAATATGTGCCATATTCCACTCTTACATCTGGGTTAATTGATCTAGGACCAGTTCGCAGTCCACACAGTAGCCTTTTCAGAGACTTCTTATTCTTGGCCTTTCTCCTACTATTTCTTTTACCTAGTCATCTGCACATAAAATATTCCAATTTCTATCAAAAATACATTGCAATAACTGCATATTACAGAGAAATATGATTTAATATCCATTTATCTTCTATTTGGTGTATCTGCTGTTACTTGTTGATTTCACTTTCACTGTAACCTCTCTCAATGAATCTATCTCTCATTTCAGTAAGCACAAGTTCAAACTTGGCATCATCAGTTATTAATCTGGAGGTTCTCACCCCGTGCCCCCTAACCACATTCTTAAAGACATGTTTGGGGTGCATGCTTCGTCTATGGAAACAGGCGTTTCTAAAACACTATGTATCTCTGTATCAAACTGTCTGTCAGGTTTCTGCACAATTTTGACATCTGAAAAGTCAATAGTAATATGTGAACTATTCATCGTAAAATTCAAAAACTGTGCACTATTACCCAAACCTTCAGTAGACTCCAAGTCTGCCTTGCATCACCAGAATCACATTCTGTTTCTCCCAAGCTGCCATAACAATTTTGGCATGGCTATTGGCACAAGGTGTGCCCATAGCTATGCCATCCATCTGTCTAGATATAGTGCTCCCATAGACAAATATATTGTTTTCTAAGATCAGTTCCATCAAAAGAGCTAGAAAGTCAATGAACTGGCAAACATACATCCTATCCTGTAATAAATATTGTTTGAATAGTTCTGTCACTTCTCTATTTGGAATCATGGTGAATAGGGATTGAACATCCAAGGTGACCATCAACCATTTTCTATATCTTCAATAAACTCATGCAAGTCTCCTAAAAATTGTTTAGTATCTTTAAGTATATACTTATTCTTCATAAGAACAGTTTTTAAATGTTACTCTGCAAACACAGAGAGTGGTTCGGTACACCATCCTCTCCCAGGCACAATAGGTCTCATAGGGGGTACTGTAGCATTCTTATGAACTTTGGGCAGGCCTTGTATAATGGGTAGCAAGGATTTTTCTACAATGAAGTAATTAAACAATTCCACAGTTATTAATCTATTCTGTAGGCATTCAAAAAGTGCATTATAAATAGATATTTCACTTCTACTAATTCTACCCATACCTATTTGTTCATAGAACTTGGCATCATTTAACATTTCATTCATTGTTTGTACATAAAAATCAAAATCCATAATAACCAAAGACCCACCTTTATCAGCTGGTCTAATTTAAATAGATGGCATATTCACACCCCCAGACGCTGGTACGGTCTACAATTTTAGGACAGAAGCAGACCGTAATACAGCCAATTTGATATATTTGGCTGTTTGTCAGATGTGTTTCAGTTTCTACGTTGGCAAGACCAACCATATGCTAAAGGACTGTATTCATGAACACATATATGGCATTAACACCAGTTCAGAGAATAATGCATTGCGAAGCACTATGCCCTTTCTAGGTCATCACATGAGTTCAAATTCATGATCATATAGAGAGTGTATGGCAGTAACAGGGGTGGTGACATACAGAGTTATACAGAAACACAGGAGGTTAAATGGATATTGAGGTTACAAGCAGATAGGGGTAAAGGTTTAAATGAAAAGATTTCATTAAAGCCCTTTTTGAAACAAAGGGAGCTGTACAGGCAGATTTTGTTATGGTTACTCATAGCTATATGAGAATTTAATGCCTTTGGCTTTAAAGCTTTTTATATGTGCCTGTCACTTTATTTTATAGTACACACCCTATTGGATGCAATGCTTTCACTTTACTATTTAAACAGTGGTGTCAGCTGTTTTTCTTATGTCTGATGAAGTAGTACTTACACTGTGAAAGTGCTCACATTTTTTACTATTAAAAGGACTGTATATTTTATTCATCGCTTTGACTCAATCCTTTTAATTGTTCTAAAACTGTAAAACTTTTTGAAGGAATGATTTCACCGCAGTTTCTTTAAGCACAGAATAAATTATGGGGAGATTTCACTACATGGAAGTTATGGTTTAGATTGCTTTATTTGTAAAGTAATGTAAACAGGAATGTTTTTCTTCATTTTTTTTAACAAAGGCACATATGAAAAATGGTCGTACACATCCAGCAGGATTTGGTAATATGAAATTTGATGTTTTAAATTTTCATTGTTATGCAGTTTTGCTGAATTCATCTCGGTCATGTTGTATTCAGTAATCTGGGATTTTGTTTTTTTCAAGTAGACCCATATATATATATATATATATATATATATATATATATATATATATATATATATATATATATATATATATTGTTCCTGCAGGGTGATGATGCACATTTGCAGGAAACTATGTTCTTCTTAAGTGTCTATGTTTATAGAGACTGTCTACTCAAGTGAGAAGTGTTGTAAAGCAGGGTCCAAGGGTCCAGGCAGGTATGTTTCATGAGGATGTGATTGAAAGTACTGTGGATCTGGTGAGCCATCATGCCTCTAAGACACTTGACTAAAAATATGATGTGGGGTCTAATGAGTTTAAGGAAGTGTGAATATTCTTGCGCATGTGTGAGAGCAGCTCAGCCGCTGGTTTGGCAGTATTGTTTAAATTCCTTTCCTAACCAAAGATTTGCTGGGCCTGAAATCCAGTGTCTTGTCTCATGACAAAAGGCACTTCTATGTGAGGCTTCTTGCAGTTATGAAATGATGAACTAATCATAGAAATTTTCACTGTCCATAGAATGTTGTTTCTGAGTATGCAAGATGGGATCTGGACAGGTGAGATAACAACAGGGCACATACTGAGTGTTTTAATGGTTTGTCATGCAATGAACAAGTGCATATTTTTACTCTAAAGTTTCTGGGACTTCAGAGTATAAATATCACAGAAATTAGACAAAATATAGGTGTGTAGGTAAGAGTTTTTTGGAGAGACATAATTATGTCCTCATCCACATATCAGAATCTTGAAAATGCTTTCCTTTGGCTGTTCTATGATGAAGACAAATGATTATTCCAAATTAGTTTATTCCAGTTACTTTGATGGATCTCTACTGAATTTTACAAACCTTTCCTGAGGGTATGTGACTTTCTGTGAATGATATATTAAGAAAACAGTACAGGAGGAGAAGAAGCCATGTATGTGTGTGCGCGCGCGTGTATGTGTGTGTGTGTGTGTGTGTAGGGGGTGGGATTCTGCACGCCTCACCCATGGCTAATAATTGCTCCATACATCACATATATGGTCCTTGTATAGCATAGCCTGAACACCTGTTCCTTTGCTGGTTCACCAAGCCATTTCAGATAAATGCCCTGTTGAGGTTTTAATTGTTCTCTTTCTTTTGCTATATTGTTGCTTGTGAGGTTTTATGTCATCCAAGAAGGGTAAAAGCTAGTGTGGGAGACAGATTCCCCATAAAGACCATCATGAACAGTGCCTATTTGCCTTATCACTTTGCATGACCATACATCCTGTTCTGTCTGTTAGGCCTTTGTTCCCAAAACCCTTTGTAGCAGGCTTTCTTCTTTGGCACTTTATCTTGAGAATTAATGTCTTAAGCTTTCTGCTAAAGACACAATGGTGGGAACCTCCCACTCTGATGGACAGCCATTTGAGAAGAAGGCCAAGAAACCTAGGCTGGAATCTTCTGCTGTTCTGTATCCACTGGATGTTCCTCCTGAAGTAAGTGATAGCTTAGTGTTTCACCTGGCTTCATCGCTGGATTCTTCTGCCACGAATGGATCAGAAGCTGCCGGGGATCTGACCTTAGGCATGTCCGAGGAGGCATTACAGGCATCTGCTTCAGGCATTCAGGGGGAATTGTGGCTGATTATTTCTGAGGGGCCTAGGAGTGTTCCACATATTTTAGTCAGAGAAGAGGTACTACTGCAATAATTGAATGCCATCTGGAGTCAGAGCCTTCTAAATGTTTCAAGGCAGAGGTCCCCTTAAAGAAAAAGCAGAAGACTAAACATATTTCCTCAGCTCCTAAGGATCCTCAGAGTGAATAACAGTTTTTCACACAAGAGTTGTTCAGTGCTTTGATGGATTTAAAACCTCCTCAGGAAGTTTCTGTATCACCCCCCCCCCCCCCCTTGGTCCTCTACCACTTTTAAGAAACCCAGAGAACAAGATTCCTCTGAAGAGCAGGCAGATTCAGATTAGGAATCCCTTGCTTACTCCTCCCAGAGTCCCTCTCCTTTGGACTATGGATCAAAGGAAGAGGAATCTGCCAGTCCTGATACTCCCTTTGAAGAGATTTCTTTTGGGGACACTATCTCTAGGATGATGGAGTTCTTTAAATTGGATTGTTCTCAAGTTTCTGAGATACAAAAAGGATATGAGTTACGGCAGATGGATTCTCCCAGACCTTCTGCTGTTCCTTCTGTTTTGGCTGCTTTGTTGGCTGCCTTTTCTAATGCCACTTGGGCTCCAGATTATTAGCCCCCTGCCCCCAAGAAACCTGATAGGTAATATTGGGTGACTGAGGACTGTATGATTTTGTATAAGTGTCCTTCAGCTATCTCCTTGGTGGTGTCGGTAGCTTCTGACCAACCTTCTCAATTGCTTGTTTCTCCAAAGTTACTGCCTTCTGATAAAGATAGCAGACCTATAGGAAGGCTAGGCAAGAGGCTCTGTACCTCCTTTACCTAGGCTTTTAGGGCTGCTAATTATCAGACCCATATATCCAGGTACTTGTTGGCTCTGCTTTCCCAGGCCTGTCAGGTGATTTCTGATCTCCAGTGTCTGAAGGTAAAATTTCTACCCTTTCCCTTTTTGGGACTTCTCAAGTGGCTTGTAATTCCATAAAGTGAAGTTATGATTCAGCAGATGCTTCTTCTAGGGCTGCTGCTTTTGGGTCAGTGATAAGGATGTATTCTTGGCTTCAGCTTCAGCTTCAACTTTGCCTGATGATATTAAGGTTAACTTCATGGATGCCCCTCTAGATAATAAACACTTGTCTGGCAAAGCTGATGCTGATTTGTTCAAGTCCCTTCAGGATAAGGGCAAAGCTTTACAGGAACTTAAACATATGTTTGTTTCTCTGTGCCTAACTTTCAGAGATACTACCCCAATAGCTCAGCCATTGTTCACATGCAGTCTCACCCTCCTTCTAAAGGTAAAAAGAGTGGCAAGTGGGCTCTTCTTGTGAAGGCTACTCAAACTTTTGTGCCTCAGAAGTCTCCTTTTCCTGATAAAGCAGGAAACCAGTTGCTGCCTAACTAAAAGTTCATAGGTTCATAGGTGTGTACTAAGCTAATGGCCCTGGAGCCTTTACAAGCCTAGCCCATAGAAGTGCCCTAGCATTGTACTGCCCAACATTAGTTCCCAGCGCCTCTATCAGGTAGAGCCATTAGAGTGATCCCAGGGTGAACTTTCAATTTCCCATTCACTCATCAAGATTTCTCTTGAAGAGGGCCAGTGAGGTGCTCTGCTTGACATGTATGGGACATCTATTTCAAAGCATGGGTAGTCTCTGGGTTATGAACCTGTCTCACCAGCATGTTATGTTGATTGTGGTAATGAGGATGAGGTCTCTGGAGCATGTGGTGTGGAGGGATTGGAATTTCTTTAGATGTAGCATTTCTAACAAAGCTGGGTCAGACATGGCTTTGTAAATCAAGCAGAGAACACCTCTTAGAAGACAATATGAGACAGAGAATAGCTGGAGTTTTTTGAGTCTGTCCATGTAGGACGTGGGTTTAAGTCCTAGGATTCTCTTTGTGAGGTACTTTTGTGGCCTCTACAGCTGTTGCAGGTGTCTAGTGAGGTACATGCCAAATGGGGCATTATACTCCATGATTGGTCTAATAAGGGAAGAGTAGAGAGAAATGATGACCTCTTTCTTCCTGGATGCAAAACCCTTGGTAATGATATGTGCCACACAGAAGGACTTTTGACCACTGTGGAAATGTGGTGGTTGAAGGAGAGGTTGCTGTCAACCTGTGTCCCCAGATCTCTTATAATGCCTTCAGTGTTCAGTGGGCTCCCATTGATGTGGTAATTAGTGGGAACTGAGTTTTTCCGAAAGGGGATGATAACACATTTTTTGGCATTAAGCTTAAGGCCATGGTTTCAACACCAGTCATTGGTTTCAGTGAGGCCTTTCTGTAGGATGTCTGCACTTGGGGAGTTAACAATGGCTCCCAGCTTGCATTCATCTGTGAACTTGGTCACCCAGAGTCTCTCTGTGTTGACCTGGACTTCTGAGAAGTAGATGCCAAACATGAGAGGATCCAGGACCGATCCCTGTGGGACTTCACTTGTGATCGGTTGGTACTCTGACTTGGAGTCGGCTACTTTCACGCTGTGGGTTCTATCTGTGAGCCAGTTTGCAACCCACCTAATGATATAGTGGTTGATCCCTAGTTTGGTGAGTTTATCAATAATTCCTGAGTGAGGAATGGTATCAAAGGCCTTGGCAAGATTGAGGTAAGCTGTATAAACTGCCTTACTCTCATCCACAGTCAATGAAGACCACCAGGTTGAGCAGGCATGATCTACCTTTCACAAAACCAAATTACATGGGATCCAGAGTTTGGAGATTCCCCATATCCTTGTTAATTAGGTCCATGATGATGCACTCCATAGCCTTACATATCAGACTCATCAGGCTAATGGGACAATAATTTCCAGGGTCTGTAGTCGTTCCTCCTTTATGGAGAGCGATGACTGTAGCAGTGCACCATTTGATAGGGACAAAGCCTGAGATGAGGCTATGAGTGAACAGGGCACACAGATGTGGTGCCAGTTCACATTGTAATTCATGTAGAACACAGCCAGGAAAAAATAATCAGCCCTGGCATGTCCCGAACCCAGGATTCTGTGCACTACAGTCAGAGCAACGTACCACTATGTCATTATGAGCTGTGGGCATGATTTCTATAAACAATTATTGGCTTTTTAGGATACCATAAAAATGAGGTTAACATTTTCTTCCATTTTTTAATTTTTTTTTATCGGGTATTAAAGATGTTGAATGTAGTACATATACTGCCTGTGTAATATAGTCATTTTAATGCATACTAACCTATCTTCAAAGGTAAAAAAAAACATTCATTGCATTTTTTAATAAGAACTAACACTTCTTTAATTACTTTTTCAAAATTATTATTGATATTCTTACTCACATCTTGACATCTTGACAGATTTTTAATCCTAAATATTTTAGTTCTTTTCCTTCCCAATTATATTTATGTTATCTTTAAACTTACTATTTAGTAATTGATTTAACATTAACATTTCAGTTTAATTAATAATAAATTCTGCAGCAATAGTTCTTGATACTTTTAATTTCTTCATCTATTTCTTTGATTAAATAGTTTAAATCTCCTATAGTTTGTAAAATATGATCTGCAAAAAAGCTATAATTTAGATTGACAATTCTTGTTAATTGAGAATCCATCATTTTTTTCATTGCCTCATATACAATTAGCTAAGGGTTCAATAATTAATGCAAATAGTAGTGCGGACAAAGGACACCCTTGCTTTGTGCCATTGTTTAAAGTGAATCCTTGAGAATGTAAGATCTACTTTTAACACATGCTTTGGCGTATCTAAATAGGATTTTTAATATTCCAATATTTTTTCTGGAAATTCAAATGCTTCTAAAGTTTTAAACAAGTAGTTTCAATCTACAGAATCAAAAGCTCTCTCCATATCTGAACTAATTAAAGTCAATATTTTGTTCATTCATTTTGCTAAATCTAAGATAGTTACTACCTTTTTTATATTATTGTATACTAATCTATTGACTATAATTTATGTTTGATCTTTATCAATTAATCTACTATATATCTTAATCTCTTAGTGAAGATGGAGTAAATATTTTGTAGTCTACATTTTCTGTATGAGGAAACAAACTTATTATCCTTTCCTTGTTTAAGAATAGGTATGATTACAGACAAGTTCCATGAGGGAAGAATTATTTTGTCACTCTGAATTATCCTGAAAATGTTATTCAGTAATTCTAAAATATTTAATGGAAACAGACTATAAAATTCCATATTTAAACCATCTAACCCTGTAACTTTACTATTTCCCTTTTTTAAAGATTATTTAATTTCTATTAGGGTACTAGGCTTATTTAACAGAGATATTTGCTGGCCATTAAGTTTATCAGTAAAATTTTTCTTTAAATATTTGTCAATTTTGTAACCATAAGGATTATTATTTTTATCTTTATTAAGATTTTCATAGAATTGTTTAAAAATATTAAGCATTTCTTCTATGTCTGAAGCAAGCTTATTAGTGTGAAGATTTCAGATATTATTGATTTCTACCTTTTAGTTTTACATCTTTCTTCTGTTTGTTAATCTATGTAGATTGTCTGAAGTCATCATGTAAAGGCAATTTTAGTGTTTTAAAAGATATTTATACTTTAAAATTTATAACCGTTTGATATTTTTGTCATTAACTTTTTAAAGACTTCTGTACTACCTAATTTCTTTGTTTCTTGTTCAAACCTCCCTTTGTATATTACATATTGTATTTCTAACAACTCTTTATCATACTTTTTATTTTATTACTAGCCTAGCTTCTCATTCTATCTTTAATATGAATTTTTAAGGCATCCCATAGTATGACTGTACTAACCTGACCATTATCATTCAAAGATAATAAATTCTTGCTTTGTTCCTTAAGATAACTATTACATTATTTTAATTTCATCATATATACTGGGATTCTATAAATAATCTGAAATTTCCTTATATCCATTAATATATTAATACTTAGTGCATTATGGTCAGACAAAGGACAAGGAATACTTTAAAATAATTCACTTTATTAAGTAAATCTACAGAGGTATATATCCTATCAATTCTAGCTTGTGTCCTGTGTACATGGGAATAATGAGTGAACAACAATGAATTATCTTCTGTTTTTACTATTAAATCAATTACAGTATTGCCAATCTGCTTAGTACTTTAACTGATTCCAGTATTTTAGTTTTCTTCTGTTCACTTGTATCTTCTGTATTAGAGATACAGTTGAAATACTCTGCTTAAAGTAAACTGCCCTTCCAATGACTTTGTAGTAAGTTTAAATGATCTTTAGCCACTCTTGCAGCTCTTCTAGGGATCCAGTAAAAATTAGCTAGTGTATAGAGTTTGCCATTATATTTAATTATTACAAATGTATACATTCCTTTGGGATTATTGATGGATTTCATGATCTTCGGAATTACAGCAGATTTCCCCAAAGTACTGCAGTTCATCTCCTCTTTTTGTTAGCTATACATATAATCAATTTTGAGGAGGCCTATGCCTCCTTTAGAACTGGGAATATATATAATATTTATATACACTGATTTTTTTTATAAATCATTTGTTAACCATGAAGCATACTCCTTGCTTTCCTATTAAACTGACCCAACACCTTCTGGGGCCAGTCAATAACTCCAAAATGTAAGACAGGACAGGAAGAGCAAATGGATTAATAGCATGGACTTTGTTTCGAGTTGTCAACACTGTTTTCAGTATTTATTGTAGTCTTCCAAAATATTCCTTACTAAGTTTTATTCATATTTTTTCATGTTTCACTATTGATCCTTCATCAATTCCCAAATATTTATACACTCCCCCTTGCTCAAACTCTTTTGTATCACATTCCTGTCCCAAACTGATATTTTCTTGGTGCTGCAACATTTCTGCTTTAAATGTTGTTTTTGCACATTTATCAATAACAAATGTTATTCTTACATCATCTGAAAAAGTTTTGTCCACTTGCAGTTGTGCTTTCAGTTCATCTGATGAACTATACCATTTTAAATCATCCACAAAAAGAAGATGAAAAGTCTTTATACTTTGTTGTTTTTTGGGAGTCAAATCGTAGCCATGACCTAATCTGTTAAGTAGATAGCTTAATGGGTTAAGGGTAAGACAAAAGAGCAGCAGTGACAAAGAATCACCATGGTATATCCCTGTGATGCCTGTGCCCTGGCCCAGCAATCAAGGAGCCTCAATCCTCACCACCAACACCAGAGAGGGTGTCTTATATATGAGGAAAAGATAACAAACACACACAATAAAGTGCAATTTCCCTTAAGAACACACAGAGATCACAGTCAGTCTGGGACTGGTCGCTCACTTGCTCCCCAGGTCCCCAATAAGACTCTCCACTGGCACAGCTATAGGGTCCAGATCTCAGCCTACTGGGCAAGCTAAAACCTCTAGCACCCTCTCTGTCCAACCAGTGCTTCATGTCCCTGCTCAAGTAGCTGGCACACACACATACATGCACTTTGAAAAGAGGTTATACAACCACACAGACACTCCTGGGGAAGGCTGGTGCAGTTTCTCCATCTGTGCCCCTTTCTCCGAGACTATACAGTAGTTCCACTGGCTACTAACCACTAATACTTAGCTACTCAAAGGCTATTAAAAGGGTGCCCAATTATTACTGTGCAGTATTATTATCCAGTTGGTAATTGTGACTAATCAGTCAAGGCTTATTAGAGTGGCTTTGTACAGTAATCACTATAAATATGCAAGGTACTCTAGAGCTTAAATTATCTCTACACAAACCAGCCACAGTTAAAAGGTTTTAAAATATTTAATAATAAATAAGTAAAACCACAAGACAATACTTTCTACTACACTGTCAGTGCTAGTCAAGTGTTCAGAGATCAGACAGACATACTTAAAATATATCAGTAGTACAGTTCTGACATCACAGAAAAACAGTCTAATCTTTATAGCTTCTAGCGATCTACAAGAAAACACACTTCTAAAATAACTTACATAAAACAACAGGCAGAGTGATGAGTTGAATGTTCAGAAAAAAATGCTTAACACCTTCTGATTCTCTCTGTTTAAATTGCTATTGCAGTTCTCATAAACATTATATCATCTTTTACACTTTCCTGGTGTTCCCAGGCTACACATTAACTACATTTACATTATTTTACAATTAGAGCATTAAAGGACATTCCACATGTAAATTCTGGTCATTAACTTTAGCTTTAAAACAATAGGCAGGAAGCCTTCATCTAGCCCAGCCAAAGCAGAATTTAGATCAAAAAGTCACAACATGCTTTTACTGTGTCAGCAGAGATCACTGTTACCACATTTTTTTAACAGCATTTTTTTCATTTAAGACAACAAGCCTGCGATTCACGTTCATATTTACAAATGATAGAATTATGTATAAAATTATATATGGCTAGGTTGGCAGCCTTCACCCTTCTCTACCAGTCTTCACAATCCCAACCCCTGGAGAACTCAAGCTAGTTTTTCAAGTGATCCTTGAGAAATTCCACTTGAGTGGGTTAGGCCTATCTGAGTGTACCTACCCCATTCCCTGTCTTGAGAGCCCATCTGCATTGGCATTGCTAATCCCACTGCGGTGCTGCACTAACGTATATGTTTGCAACCCTAGGCTTCATCTTAGCAACTTGGCATTTTGCTGGCTGGCTCTGTTTAACCATATTAGGGGGATGTGATCTGTCATAACATTGAATTTCCTTCCATACAGATAAGGCTGAAGTTTCTGTAATGCCCACACTACAGCTAGACATTCCTTTTCTACTGCTGCATAGCATTCCTCCCTGGGTTGGAGCCTATTACTGAGATAAACCACTGGGTGTTCTTCCCCCTCTGAAGAAATCTGGCTACGTACAGCCCCCACCCCATGGTTCAAAGCATCCACCTGCACAAAAAATTATAATTATTTGCTGTAATCTAGACTGGCTAACACAGGGGGTCCTCCCAAAGCTTCTTTAAGCTCCTGGAATGCCTGCTCACATGTTGGGGTCCACACTACCTTATCTGGCTTGTTCTTCCTTGTCAGGTCTGTGAGGGGAGCAGCTATGGTACTATAACTGGGAATGAACTTTCTGTAGTACCCTGCTGTTCCTAAAAATACCCTCATCTGCTTTTTAGTAACAGGTGCAGGCCATGCCTGAATGGCATCCTCTTTGGCAGGTTCTGGCCTTATCTTACCAGTCCCCACTCTACGTCCCAGGTAGGAGACCTCTGCTATACCTACCTGATATTTGCTCAGCTTAATGGCCAACCCTGCCCTCTGTAGTCTTCCCAGCACCTCTCTGACATGCTGAAGATGCTCTGGCCAGGAATGGCTGTAGATAGCAATATCATCCAGGTAACAAGAGCAAACTCTCTTGGCCCTTTAAGGATATGATCTACCAACCTCTGGAAAGTTGCTGGGACATTCTTCATCCCAAAGGGCATCTTTGTGAATTCATATAAGCCAAAAGGAGTCACAAAAGCTGACTTCTGTCTAGCACTAGGAGTCAAGGGCACCTGCCAGTAACCATTGGTAAGATGAATGTTAGTAAGATACTTAGCCCCACCCAGCTGCTCTAGGGCATCATCTGTCTTAGGCATGGGGTAAGCATCTGACTCTGTGTGACTATTTAATTTCCTGTAGTCCACACAGAACCTGGTGCTGCCATCCTTCTTTGGCACTAGCACCACTGGTGAGGCCCAGGGACTGTTGCACTCTTGAATCACTCCTAGTTCCAACATCTCCTGTACCTCCTCCCTCAGAGTGTGTTTGACTCTCTCAGGCACTCTATAAGGGGCCTGCCTAACAGACCTTTGGGGTCCTGTATCCACCTCGTGCTGCACCAAGTGGGTACACCCTGGTTTCCCAGTGAACATGTCCTTAAATCTCTGCAACACTGCTCAGATTTCTCGAACCTGGATAGAAGATAGCTGCTAGGACATTGCTACCCCTTCCACTGAGGTGTCAGCCCGAGCCTCACTGAGGAAATCAGTCCCCAGATCTCCCTCAGACTCCTCCTGCAATCCACTGCAAATACTCAGCACAAGGGCCTCCCTATCATGGTAAGGTTTCTTCATGTTAACATGGTACAATTTGTGACCTTGCCTTCTGCTTAGCAGTTCCACCATGTAGTTAACATCACTTACATTTCTTACCACCTTATAGGGACCCTCCCAAGCTGCTTGCAGCTTGTTGTGTCTGACAGGAATGAGAACCATTACCTGCTGCCCCACAGCATACTCTCTAGTGCAAGCATCCCTGTCATACCACACCTTTTTCTGTTGTTTGGCTTCTGCCTGATTTTCCTGGGCTAAGCCCATGAGTTCCCTGAGCCTTGTCCTGAGGTTTAGTACATATGCCACAAGAGACTCCTTGTGAGACTCACTCACCTTCCCACTCATCTCAAATTAAATCTAGAGGTCACCTCACCCTATGCCCATACAGCAACTCAAAGAGTGAAAAACCTGTGGATTCCTGGGGGACTTCTCTGTAAGCAAACAGATGGGGCCAATATTTGTCCCACTCCCTCTTAAACTGATCTGCAAATGCCTGTAGCATGGACTTGATTGTAGAGCATAACCTCTCAACAAGACCATTAATTTGGGGATGGTAGGGGGTGGGCTTCATGTGCTTCACCCCACAGGACTTCCACAGACAAACCAGCAGGTCTGACATGAAATCGGCACCTCTGTCAGTCAGTATTTCTTTTGGGAAACCTACCCTGCTGAAAATCTCTAACAAAGCATTTGCCACTTTCTCTGCCTCAATGGAGAACAAAGCCACTGCCTCAGGGAACCGTGTAGCATAATCCACTACCACTAGGATATACTTTTTCCTGTACAATTTGGGGTACTCAGAGGACCCACAATATGCATAGCTACCCTCTGAAATGGCTCTGCAATCACAGACAAAGGCATAAAAGAAGCTCTCACCTTGTCTCCTGCCTTGCCTACTGCTCACAGGTCCTGCAGTACCCTGTTACATCTCTGGAAATTCCAGGCCAATAGAAATTCTGCATAATACGCCTCTTTCTACGTTTTATACCCATATGACCTGCAAAGGGAATATCATGGAATATGGCTAGAAGTGCCAGACAGTAGGCTCTAGGCATTACCAACTGCTGTACTCTCTCACCTTCTAGCCATCCCTCAGGGGGTCCACTCTCTGTATAGTAACCCTTTGTCCCAGTATACATATTCCCCTTTTCCTTGAGAATCAGGTGCCTCCCTAGCGACCTGCCTCAAGTCTTGCAATGTATGGTCTGAGAGCTGAGCCTGTCTCAACTCTCTCCTTTAACCCTTCCCTGCTCCCTTTTCACAGGAAGTTTGGCATCCTCTGACAGTGGTGCCTCACTGTCAGTCTGGGTATTACTACTCACCTCTACCTTTGCAGTCACTCTGTCCAAGGGACCATCAGAACCCACAAGCAGCTATGGCTCACATTCAGTCTCACTGCTACAGAGTAGCTCCCTCCCTGAAGTAACCACTTCACCAGTCCTGGCTGCAAGTATGCAGTCTGTCTGGGTCTCCCCAGGCTACCAGACCCACATGCTTGTCTCCTAGCCTCACTGTATGTAACTGCATAAGCACATGGTACTGCCTCATCCAGATCATTCCCTCTCAGGACATCTGCAGGATGGTAGTTTAGTACCCTTGCTGTCTCAAGACAACCTACTATTGGCATTTTGTTTTTCCCACTTACTGGCTCCCTCACCTTTTGTTCCCCACCTTGCCCCCGTGGACACCTATATGCCACATGGCCCCACTGGTTGCATCAAAACATTTAACCCTAGCTCCCGGACGTGTACCTGGACTAAGTGGCTTCCCCTGCTACTGGCAGATTCTGTTAGGGCAGTCTGTGCTGCCCACCATGAGTTCCTTTAGACACATGAGCAGTACTGGGGGTACCCTTCCTGTGCAGGGCTTCCCTGCTTTCCAGGTATAGGTCTCCCTTCTTCCCCAACTCATCTGAAGTAGCACATTGTATATCAGCTAACCAGATCCTCATGTTCTCAGGCAAAGTGCTAAAGGCTTGTTCCCTCACCAAAAGGTCTGCCAGCCCTTCAGAAGTGGTGACCTGACATCCACTCACCCACCTATGGAAATAATTGCTCAGTTCACCAACATATTCACACACTTTCATCTGCCTTGCGTCTATGCTCATGAAACTTTTTTGTATACGTTTCAGGCGTTAGCTTAAACAGTTCTAAAAGACAATCCTTTACAGCAGTATAATCAAAACATGCAATGTTAGACATTTTAGATAAAACAGTTACAGCTTTATCATGGAGTAAGGGGGTCAGTAACTGTACCCAGAGCCCTTGGTCATCTTCATACTGTTTACATACCCTCTCAAACATATGAATGAAACTATCAAAATTATCCCAATCTTTAAACTTCGGAAGACATTTACTGACCTTTTGTGCTTCTGGGGTTCAATTACTCCCTTCTCCATTACCTCCATGACTCTGGTGAAGAGTTAGCATCTCCTTCTCATACTGCCTCTGCCTCTCTTGTTCCTCAGCTTGCAAATGTAACAGTTTCTCATTCTCCTCAGCCTGCAAACATTGCAGTCTCTCATTTGCTTCTAATTCCATACGCCTGGCCTCCAACTCAAGTATCTTTAGCGCCAGCTGGATTTTTAAGTCCACTGCAGAAAGGTTGAGCTGTTTATTTTCCGAGGGAATTATATCTACACTGCCAGTCTGATTGTCCTCCTGGTTGCTGTTTTCTGATGCAGCTGTAACCAAGGCTGCAATCAGGTCTGCCTTAGTCAGGTTTCCATGCACCAGTCCCCTAGCCTGGCACATCTCTGTCAGCTGGCTCCTTGTCAGCTTTCCATACTCATCTGCTGACATGTTGCCTGCTCACCCTGACTAACTAAGCTAACAAAAGAAATAAAATTATTCCGATCTGAACTCTGAGTATTCACTACATGGCTGTTTTAGAGTACAAAACACCTTCAAAGCTCACTGCACACAAGCTACAGGATTCACTCTACCCACACCACTATAAGCCAATTAGTATTTGCTAACTAATTAATACATGATGTGGATATCCTACTGATGCCAAACAATATGTGAGGATATCCTAGCCACTGCCACCAGTTAATATGTGAGGATATCCCAACCACTGCCACCAGTTAATATGTGATGCCCGTGCCCTGGCCCAGCAATCAAGGAGCCTCAGTCTTCACCACTAACCCCAGAGAGGGCATCTCATAAATGAGGAAAGGATAACAATTACACACAGTAAAGTACAATTTCCCTGAAGAGCACACAGAGATCACAGTCAGTCCAGGGCTGGTCAGTCCGGGGCTGGTCACTCCCTTGCTTCCCAGGTCCCCAATAAGCCTCCCCACTGGCACAGCTATAGGGTCCAGATCTCAGCCTAGTGGGTAAGTTAATACCTCTAGCACCCTCTCTGTCCAACCATTGCTTCATGTCCCTGCCTAAATAGCTGATACACATACACACACACACACACACACACACACACACACACACACACACACACACACACACACACACACACACACACACACACACACACACTCACACACACACATGCACTTTGGGAAGAGGTTATACAACCACACAGACACTCCTGGAGAAGGCTGGCACAGTTTCTCTAGCTGTGCCCCTTTCTCCCAGACTATATGGCAGTTTCACTGGCTACCACCCACTAATACTTAGCCACTCAAAGGCCCCTAAAAGGGTGTCCAATTATTACTGTGCAATATTATTATATGATTGGTAAGTGTGACTAATCAGTCAAGGCTTATTAGAGTGGCTTTGTACAGTAATCACTATAAATATGCAATGTACTCCAGAGCTTAAATTATCTCTACACAAACCAGCCACAGTTAAATGTTTTAAAATATTTAATAATAAATAATTAAAACTACAAGACGATACTTTCTACTACACAGTCAGTGCTAGTCAAGAGTTCAGAGATCAAACAGAAATAGTTAAAATAAATCAGTAGTACAGTTCTGACATCACAGAAAAACACTGTCTTATCTTTATAGCTTCTAGCTATCTACAAGAAAACACACTTCTAAAATAACTTACGTAAGACAACAGGCAGAGTGATGAGTTGGATGTTCAGACAAAAATTATTAATGCCTTCTGAGTCTCTCTGTTTAAATTGCTATTGCAGTTCTGATGAACATTACATCATCTTTTATACTTTCCTGGTGTTCGCAGGCTACACATTAACTACATTTGCATTCTTTTACACTTAGAGCAATAAAGGACATTCCACATGTAAATTCTGGTTATTAAATTTAGCCTTAAAACAATAGGCAGGAAGCCTTCATCTAGCCCGGCCGGAGCTGAATTTAGTTCAAAGGGTCACAACATGCGTTTACTAGGTCAGTAGAGAGCACTGTTGCCACATTTTTGTAACAGCATTTTTTTTATTTAAGACAACAAGCCTGTGATTCACATTCATATTTACACATGATAGAATTATGTATAAAATTCTGTCTGGCTAAGCTGGCAGCCTTCACCCTTCTCTACCAGTCTTCACAATCCCTTTTGAATTTTTATCCCTTTGTCCCTTATCATGTCTTAACTGCAAAGTGGTTTGCCACTACTTCATGGTTGCTGTAATGTAATCAATCAGTGTATGGTGTAGCTTATACATGTTAAGCACTCTTTTATCCATGAATGTGGGATACTGTCAAATGCTTTTTAAAGTCTATCCATGCTCTACTTAGATTCTTCCCCTTTTTACGGTTTTCCATTATGACTTTATTTAACAACACATAATCCTTTGTTCCATATGACTTTATTTTGTTACCCTGTTGTTCTATTTCCACAATTGAGTTTTCTTCTAAGTGACTATAAACTCTGTTGGCATTAATTCCACTGTATAGTTTATATGTCATCAGAAGGCAAGTTATTGGTCTATAGTTTTTAGGATAGCTTGCAGGTTTTCTCTTAAGTAGGAACATTGTTTTTCCTGTTGTTAACCAAGTTCATGTCTGTTTGGGTTGCACATACAAATAGTGCTTACTCATGGGTAAATCTTTATATAAAGATGTTATTGCCTTTAGCCAGAAGTTACTTACTGCATCTAGGCCTGGTGTTTTCCAATTATGAGCTTTTCTTAACTTTGTTTCAATCTCTCTGCCTGTTACTTCATCCCATTTCATACACTAGACATTTGAACTTCTTAGTCTTTCTTTTACTTCTTCTATCCATTTAGAATATGTGTTATGTTCGACAGGATCTTCATAGATAGTTCTGCAAAATGTATCTATTTCTTCTATTTTGGTTGTATTTCAATTTGTTTTGCCTTGTTTCCTAATTTTCTATAACATTTTTTGGGTCATCAGTAAACTGCTTGTTTTGCACTTTTCCTTTATATTTATCAGAATATCTTCTAAGTTTTTCTGCCTGTGCTGATATTTTTAGTTTATTATTTGTGATAGGGCATGATAGATCCTGATCAGTTCTGATACTGCACATTGCTTTTTATCACATCTATCTTTCAGAGCATTTTTTGTTGATCTAATCCCTGTTCTATACTCTTCCAACAGTGATACCTCTTCTCTTAATTGATTTATAGTTTTCTCTATTCAATACTTCCATGATGGCATTTGATTTCTCCCCTTTCTTTCCCTTACTGTCCTGTGTTTTTGTGGTAAGTCTTTATCTGTTATTAATTTAGCTGTACAGTAGTATATCCTGTTTACGTCTGTTACATCACACAAATCCCTATTAACAGTCCGAATTGCAATGTTCATTTGTTTTATCAAACCTCTAACTTTTTTGGGTTTTCTTTCATTGATCTTAATAAGCATGTCCATCTCTATTAAATCAAACAACTCTTCTCTTAGATCATTTTCTTCGAAAGTAAGAACAGATTATGCATTTTCCATCTCCTGAGGGCATTCTACAGAAAGTTCCTTAGCATCTTCCTGTGTCACATTGTCTTCAGTTTCATCATATGTCATCCACTGCACTTTCATATTGTAACTCACTGGCCTATCACTTCACAACATTGACTGTGTCAGAGTTGTCACAGTTTCATGTTCCTTCCCTTGCTGTGCAACTCCAACTGAACTTTTGTACTGGTTTCCCATGGATGGCTCCAAAGAATCTTAATATAGCAACTAATCAGATATTTCAATCACCACTGGGTTCTCCTTAGTTTGGGGATCCATTGCTCTATACTGCTGTGATGTTATCAAAGTTAGATTTTCTACACTAAATCCTTCCTTTGCAAGTAATCCATAACATCAGTTTCTACTTCTCAATTACTAATCCTCTTTTCTACTTTTCCTTTTTGTTTTCTTATTTTTTGTATTGTAAAATTTTCCATATCCAGATGCCTTTGCCTGTATTTCTCTTCAAATATATTTGGTGCTGCTGTTTTTGTACTGATTCATTTTTCTTTCTCATTTGCATAAATATTGCACCATATTAAATCACTTTCTCATGTCTATATTTCTTTTCAGTTGCTTCCTGCTCCTCCTATTTCTCCTTACTTGGGGTACTCATTGTTCCATCATGTTGTGATATAACCTGTGTTAGACATTCTACACAAAATCCTTCGCTTTGTAGGTATTCCATAACTTCAACTTCTATTTTTTAACTTCTACTTTATTAATCTTCTGTTCTACATTCTCACTTTGTGATCTTATGTTTTGTATTGTGAAAAATTCCATATCTAGATGCCTTTCCCTGTATTTCTCTTTAAATATATCTGGGGCTGTTTTTTTGTATTGATTAATTTGGCTTTCTCCTTTGCAAAAATATTGCACTATATCAGATTTCTCCTTTTTTCGCCATGTCCATATTTCTTTTTTATACTTTTCAAAAATCTCTAGATTTTTTCTTTATATTTTTGCACTTCCCCAGTTACTTCTTTTTCCAAATAGCTGAATGTTTCTTGATTTATATAATGTTTTTCATAAATCTGTTGCATTAATGAACACAGATTTTTATTTGAAACTTCTGACAGTTTTTCTTGTGCAAGTATTTTTCTTTCCTCAAATTTCTCTCTTAATCTTTTTGTATATCTTCTGTCTGTAAATTCTGGCTTCTTGCATAATAGTAACAATACATAATTTCTTTCTTATCCTCAATATTCTACTCTATCATATATGCACAGTTTTTGTGATTTTTGTGGACTATTACTTCCTTCTATAACAAGTGAGCCATCCTCACTCTGGGCCTTGCCTACCCACAGTGTAAGAATGTTTCCATATCTTGAGGATTCTACACTGTCATTTTTTCCAGTCCTGGCACAAGTGCACCTTCCAGGGCTGAGTGGTTTCTTATCCTGGGTCTTGTGCACCAATCTATCTTTTTATTTTTTTAACCTACTTCTGTCCATGATATATGCTATATAAAATACAGTCTCCATGTCAGTGTTGGCGTGGTGAGATTTTGTATAAAAATGGATTCAACCTCATTCAGGTACTAACCAAGACTTGAGCATGAATTCAATTCCAGCAATACTACACTCCTTTGCTGATTGATCATCTCTCCATTCAGACCACTGTCATCTCTACATTTGGAGCCTTATTTCCATATTTTCTTCCTTGTGCATTTGCATATTAGTCATAAGATGTTTATTCTTCTTATTAATTTGAGTATTACATGTAGTCTTGACCAAAAATAAAATAATTCCTGCTTATTTAATGTGAATGTGTATTTTTAGCTATTGTAAAGTACTGTTCTGATCTGAGCTTCACATCCTGATATTAGACTTTTATTACAGCATGTGAAAATGACAATTCATAGCTCACAGCAGCTGCTAATTTCCTCTGTAAGTTTCTCATTCTTAATTCTTTCAAACTGTTCTAATCAGTAATAGACATCTTACTTCTTTCCATTGATATGTATAGTTAGAGTTAATAACAACATAAGCTATTAACATTCAACAAAATGTAATCAAATTGTATGCCAGCAACAGCTCAATATAAAACATTGTTATAGTTTCTGTTTTACAAATTCTTCACTTCTAAGAAAAAAAAAGATAAAAAATAAGCTAATAACATTCAACAAAATGTAAGAAAAGTTTACCAATTCTTCACTTCTAAGAAAAAAAAAACAGATGTTATTTTGATAGATTTCTCACATATATATTTGGGGAAAAAAGAAAGAAAAAGAATGTTCCTTTCTGCTTTACAGACATCAGTGATGAACTTTGACCTAGATTTACTCCAGAACAGCTCAAGCTGGGAAGCAAGTCAAGCAAGAATCCAGCATTCTGACAAAATTAAATATTTTTTCTCAAGTTTTCTTTAAGTGTTACTTGCTTCATAAATAACATGTGAAAGGAATGTGTTACATAGGAGCAAAGAAAACAAAATCACCAGCACTTTAAAACTTCTAATTAACATATTACTCAGATCCAAAATTCAGTTAACCCAGCAAAGCACATGCTAAGTAAAGTTAAACAAATAAAATACATTTTTATCTTATATAGTCTTAATGTTAACAATTCTATTGCTCATAATTTAATGACAGTATCTTACATGAAGTGTTTAACATTTAGAAATACACATAAGTTTAGTTAAATTAAATATATTAAGCATTTTCTTGTAAATACAGAAAAACATTAATACTAACCATTTATATTCCTCATCATGAAACATATTTTAGCTTAAAATATAAATGCATACATGTTTTGAAGCTCAAAGTTCATTACAAACCTTCTACTTAAAAGGCAAATCTATTGGTTCAGAAAATAAAAGTCCTGTAATTAGATAATAAAAGTCATTTGTATTTAAGCTGTTTAATTTTAGAAACAGTTTTTCAGGAATTCAGTTCACTTTTTCTCTTGAGAGATATACTGTACCACTCCATTTCTTCAGTATTATTTAGTATCTTGTTGTTGTTAACAAAAGTGGATGCCTCCTTCAGTGTGTCACCACCTTCAGAAAGAAATAATTTGATCTTTGCAGGAAACACCAAAGTGCCTTTAATATTGTTCTTTTTAATTCCTTTCATCAATGGTAAACATGATTTTCTTTTAGTCAGTACTTTACTGAAATAATCATTGTGAAATCTGACTACATGTTCATCTATTTTAATAGGTGGGATGGATCATGCTGTTTTTAATATTTGACCTTTTTCTAAGCTAGACATGAACTTAACTATAACTGAATGTGGTGGTGATTTTTCCTTGTTTTTGAATGTGCTGTCAGTGATCTATGTTCCCTTTCCATTCCAAAAGATAATGTTTCAGGTAGATTTAATGTTTTATGTAGCCAGGTTGTTAAGACGTTTATTATATCGTCCCCTCATACTTTTCAGGTATACCATAAATTCTAATGGTATTTCATCTCAGTCTGTTTTCTAAATCATCAAATGTATCTAAGAACCAGTTATTTTGTTTTAAAAGAAATAATGTATGAGACTCACCTTCAGTTATTCTCTCTTCATGATCATTTAAAGCTTCTTCCATATTGCTGATTAGTGCATTTTGTTGTTTCATAAGAATTTCTAAACGTTCCATCTTCTTTCTGGACTCTTCTTTGAAAGTTTCTGTTTTGGCATCCAGTCTGTCTATTTTAAATAATACATCCTGCATGCTAGACATATTATTGACTGGATATCTTTTTTAACACAAGAATCCTGAGTACCATTTCTTGAGCAGCTCATGTTGATGTCTGCTCTCTCTTAACCAAGCAGTTGAAATTCTTACAGGAAAACTACATCTTTTGAAGAACTTGAAACTATAAATCTTTTCTCTGACTGTTATTGAATAACATTAGCTAACAAGTATTTCCAAATGTTAATTTTTGATTATATTTTCTGTCAGCTAAAACTTTTCAGTTACAGAACTTTCACTAGTTGCTGCTCTTAGTTAGCAATCTTTGCCATGCTCTCCATTGCTTTAATTTCTGCTTTAATTTCTGCTTGCAAATCCTTATATTTTTATGACTTAGTGTTTCTTTGTATGTAAGACAGTGTAATCATTGGGTATAGTAATTTCAGTGATCAATTCTATTTTTGTCTTTTTCATGGACTACTAGGTCTCGTTTTCTTGAATCTATTTTTTGAACTGTCAGTAATGGGTGATAGACACCAGTTGGCATAATGTTTAAGGTCTTGTCTCCAATGCACAAGGTACAAGGTTCTATCCTGACCTCCAACCAATGCCTGTTTAGAGTTTGCATGTTCTCTGTGTCTCTGTGGAGTTCCTCCCACCTTTGAAAAACATGCTGAGTGTTTCCATCTCAAACTTACCAATGAATGGAGCTGTGGGCAGCAGCAGCACAGACTTTATATGGTGCCCTATAGGGAGAAGAGTTGTACAGACCAACCACTTTGGATCGTCTGCTATGGTGCGCAGTATCCTCAAGATAGGAGAACATGGATCACAGACTGCACACCATGACATGGCTAGCCACTCAACGGTGTAAAATATGGCTCTAGGTGATTCGGTTATGTTGAATAATGTTGCCAAATGGGCATGAGTAGTTACCAGTGATAAGTGGTTTGAGGACCCAATCTACTCCGACCCAGCCCGGGACCCATGCTAACAGTGGGAGGGGTGTACGTGCCCCTATTGGCCAGTGTGTGCCCGCCATAAAGCTCAGCAGCCCTGGGTCTATAAGCTACTTGCTGGCTGGTGTCTAGTTGCTTGGGTTACTTGGGATAGCTCTGTAGAGTGAAAAGCTGGATGTAAAACCAATCAACCTGACAAATATGAACTAAGAATTGCTACACTTAATGTGGGTTCACTGATGGGACACAGCTTGGAAGTAGATGACTTGATCATACTGAGAAGGCTGGACATCCTGTGTATCCAAGAGATGAGATGGAAAGGCAGTGCAGCAAAGCCACTTGGCTTGAGATCCAGCATCTACTACTCAGGAGGGGGACAGGCTAGAAATGGTGTGAGACTTATGGTGAGAGAAAGGGTTCAAAAGGCAGTCAGGGATATCATCAAAATTAGTGACAGACTCATGGCAATCAGACTCCACTTTAATGACAGTACAGTATTCATAATCTCAGCATATACCCCACAGCAGGATTGTGATAGTGAGGAAAAGAGTGTATTCAGACAGCAGTTGCAAGACCTACAAGACAAAGCAGGCCAACATGAATTGGTGTTGATAATAGGTGACTTGAATGCACGTGTAGGGGCAGACAGAATTGTTATGGCTAGGCTTGTATAGGCCCTAGGGCTGATAGCCTAGTACCAACCTATGAACCAGAACAGAATATAAGTCTGCTTGGGTCAATATAGGTAGGACAACAGGATCAGAGAAGGAGATGCCATTCTAGACTTCTGTGTAGCATGGCAGCACCTCAAAACAGCTTGTGTGTGGACTACAGAACAGATATGTGGCTGAGTCAGGTATGGAAATAAGGTATATAAGGAAAGCTGGTGGTGGAATGCAAAATTCTAGGAAGACATCAAAAGAAAGAAGTGCAGGAAAAAGTGGGAGATAGGAAAGACCAACCAAGCTAGGAAGGAATACTGGTTAGCTAACAAAGACGTTAAGAAAGCAGTTGCAATAGCAAAGAATAGGGCATCAGAGGCACTCTACTAACTTCTGAAAAGTGACTCATTACATGGCACAAAGAAACTATATCATGTTGCAAGGCAAAGGCAAAAAGATAAAGTAGATTGTCAGATACCCTTCATAAGGGATACCAGCAACAACCTGCTCAGCAGTCACCAGGACATCAAAGACACATGGAAGGAGCATTTCCAGTAACTTCTGAATGAAGAATACACCACAGAAACTGTACTGACCCAGAATGACCCTACAATGAGAGAAGAAGGGGAGCCTACAAGAATAGCACTAAGGAAAATGAAGTCAGGAAATGCAGCAGGCTCAGATGAAGTCATAGCAGATATGATAAAGATGCTGGGTGAGATAGGGAAGAAATGGTTCCTGAGGGTACTCATAACAGTGTGGAGAGAAAGGCATATCCCAGATGAATGGAGAATAAGCATACTCGTGCCAGTGTATGAGAACAAAGAGACATCCACAAATGTGAGCAGTACAGAGGGATCAAACTCCTATCACATTGCATGAAAGTTCTAGAGAGTGTGATTGATAAATGGATATGCAGAGTAGTAGAATGTAACATGGGAAATGAGAAGTTCAGATTCAGGTCAGGATGAAGCACAACTAACCCATTGTTTGCAGGGAGACAGATAGTTGAGAAGAAGCTAGAGATGAGGAAAGAGTCCAACAGGGCTTTCCTATACTTGGAGAAAGCATATGACAAGGTCCCGAGAAAGATGATCTGGGCAGTACTGCAGTGGTTCGAAGTCCCAGAAACATTGGATTATTAGTGCAGGCTATGTACAAGGACCCAATGACTCAAGTAAGAACAGTGTTCGGCCTCACAGAGGAGTTTCCAGTGGGAGATGTACACCAACTCTGAGCCCACTGCTGTTCATACTGGTGATGGACTACATTAGCAAACAGATTGGAGGAGACAGATCAACAAAGTTGCTGTATGCATATGATTTGGCATTGCAGGCAGACTCTGACCAAGAACTCCAGCAAAGTATAAAATAATGGAATGCAAAACTGAAGGCACATGGGATGAAGCTAAGCATAGATGATACAGTGGCAATGGCAGCAAACTGGGGAAATCAGAAGAAGTTGAGAATTGAGTTAGAAGGGAAGATAGTGGAACAGGTAAATAGCTTCAAGTATCTGTGAGGGGTGGTTAAGGAAAAGGAAAGTCTGAATGGAGAGGTCAAAGCTAGAATCAGAGGGTCTGCAGCCAACTGGCATAGAGTGTCAGGCATAGTCTATGACAGATGAAAGCCAAAGAAGCTGAAACATAAGGTGTACAAGACAATGGTGTGACCAGTATTACTGTATGGTACAGAAACCTGGGCAGTAAAGGCAGAGCAGATGAAGAAGCTAGAGTTGATGGAAATGAAGTGCCTGAGAAGGGTGGTAGGATGCACACTAGTGGACAGATGAAGAAATGAGGACATAAGAGCAGAAGCCAAAGTATCTCCAATTGCAGAAAAGATTAAAGAGAACAGATTACAGTAGTTTGGACATGTGTAGAAAATCAGAAAACAAGCTGATGAAGAAGATTTGGGACAGACAGGAAGAAGGTAAGAGGATACAAGGATGTCCAGAAAAGAGGTGGATGTGTTGTGTGAAAGAAGATCTGCGACAGTCAGGCATGAGTGTCAGAGATGACAGGAGTGTGGCACTGAATCAAGAGAGATGGTGATAGTTAACACAACACCCTGACCCCATGTAGGCAATGGGAAAAAGGGAGCTGATGATAATGATGATGAGTAATAGATGATGTGATGTGAACTTCATTGTTCTCTATAATGCGTTGTGGTTCATGTTTCTAATAGCTACTTCTTTATTGGACTGTTTGCACAATTACATTGAAACAGACTTGCCACATTATTATGCCTTTCAGTATACAAGTTCTATGCCATGAATGTATCACACCCAGCAACAAGATGTGTAACTGTTTCCAATTCTGTTTTACAGCACCTGAATTTGCCTGTTTATTCCACTGTGTTAACATGGCCAAAATGCTGCACTAACCCCCAGTATAGTCAACGAGGAGACCACAATAAAGGTATGGTTTTGTGCTTGGAAGGGGAGATGTGGTGGTGGTGATGATGGGGGATGTGAGTGTGTGCATGTGTGTAGCAATGAGTAAGTTAGTCTGCAGAGGTATGAGTGACCTCAGATGATGTGTGTTTGTGTGTGTGTGTGTGTGTGTGTGTGTGTGTGTGTGTGTGTGTGTGTGTGTGTGTGTGTGTGTGTGTGTGTGTGTGTAAAATGGTGTCTACGTATATGCACAAGTGTGTGTCTGCTTGGGTGATCACAGTACAGGGGTTAGTTAGGAGATAGGTCAGACAGTTGTGCAGGTGTGTGTATAAATATTTGTATAAATGTTGGAGAGTGAATGGAAGGGAGTATCTGTGCTAACATGAAACAATAGCTGTCAGTGATAATTACCACTGAAAAGTGCTGTTTACCACTGGTGGTAATTGTACCCAATTCAGAGACAATGAACTCAGTTAATAAAGAGGTCTTCTTCCCTGGGGCTAAAATTATCTCTGAATTGCATTTTATGTGCTTGTGAAAAATGCATCTTTTAGCTGTAGCAGATTATGCTCATGTAAGGGATTCTTTCTGAATCCTTGGGGCTGACATGCTGATTGTGCAGCTTTTACCTCTTAAGCACATTCTTGCATAATGCCCAACCATACCACATAGTCTACAAACTTGACCTTTGATTTTCCAGTGCCTCTTTACATGGTCTCTGTCACAAAATGCATGAACCAGTTCAGTTCCTTACTTCTCATTTGTTACCTTATGCCATCTTTGATAGCATTTCTTGCTGATGTAGTTCATCTGTGTCTCGGTACTCATCTGGCACTCAGTACCTTTCCACAGTTTGGTTCTCCTCAATTGGAACTCCTTGGAGTGGCATGCTTTAACATTGTTGTGTCAATATGAGGAAAAAAATGTCAATTTCTGGCCTCTACACTCACAATCACACCTTCTAACACCTTGTGCCTAGGGCAACTTCCCTTTTTGCCCTGCCCTAGGTATTGTTCTACATTTGTAGTCCTTTTTTTTTTCATTTTTATTATTTTCATAGCTGCTCTGCTTAGATTTCTACATCTTCCCATTTTCTGTTAATTTTATATACGGCCTTAATACCAATTAGTGATACTCATCAAGAAAACAAAGGACATCATGGTTTAGCACACACTGTAAAAAACACATACATATGCCTGCTTTGGCTGCCTGTGGTTTGATGATCGATAGTTACATATTCAATGAAACGGTAATATACTTTATGCATGTTACCATTAGGCCACCCCAGATCACTTAAGGAAGCAGAAAAATTAATGCAACTAACAAGAAAGAAATATGGTTCTCATGTCTGCTATAAAGGTGAACAAAGAAATATGACCAAGGAAAGAATCAACTTAAAAATATTTATTATGGTGCTTGAAACCAAGCATCATAAAGGATTGGAAAATCAAACAAAGCAGTCACTCACTTAATTAAATACCCAATAGAAGTCAGACGTTTGGTAATTAAACAGGTGAACTGTGAAACTCAGGTTCTAGGCATTTAAAGGATTAATAAACACCATTCTAAGCACATAATATTTTATGAACATCCTTAACTAGGACTCATTTTCTGAAGTCTAAAAGTGAGAAGGTAGTGAGGTCCACAGGAATGGTGTTAGTAAGAAAAAATTTAAACCAGTTGCTTCAGATGAGTTTGTGGAACCATTATAAGCCCTTCATCAGATGCTTAGAGTCAGCTGACTGTAGTGTAGGGAAACAAAGCTCTTTAAAGCAGGCGGAGCCCTGCTCATGCTAAGCTGGGCATATAAATAAAACAACTTACTTGTTATGGAAAAGCAATCTAGATCCTGCAGTATAAAAATACTGTGACTATTTTACATGTCTCTTTTGTTATACTAGCTGCTGTTTTCTGCTCCAAGCAAGTTTAGAATCTTAAAGCTCAAAGTATAAAGAAATGCAGTAAAGTCGCAAAGAGGTCAGCATATATATTACTGTCACTTGGCCTTATCACAGTATAAAATGTTTGATTCTGAGGTATTTTTGATAAGAAAATGCGAAACTACTGTAACTACTGACATCCGATCCTTTAATTTCATAAGGTTAACTAAACACAGCAGGCTTGCGATTGGAAGAATAAAACAGTTGTTTGGAGAGGTATTCTTTTGCAAAGGCTGCATCACGTACATTAGTGATTAAAATTCACTGTTACTCTCACTGTATACCCATTTCTTGGGTGGCTGCTAAAAAACACATATGAAAGGTAGTAGCATAATAAAAAAGTTATCCAGACACTCTTGAAAGTCACAAATCTAAGAAACTGACTCTTATTTAGTTCCCATAAAACACATTGATGTGGAAAGGATGTGGAAAGTTATAAAGTAGCATATATCGCCATTGCCAACTTTTGTGAGATTTAGCTTCAATTATCTGAGGCCTAACCAGTCAAAAATAGAATTCAGACAATTGTCAATCATGCTAAAATCAGACATATTCTGAGGGGAGAGGTAGAATTCAGTGATCAGCAGTATTGCTAATATGTATTCAGTAAAGCCTCTTTAAATCAAGGCAGACAGTAAAGGCACCAAACTCAAGTTCTGTAGAATTCATCAAGTCAGCATGTAAACTGGAGAGAATTCAAGCCTGATACAACCTGCTAAGTAAACCTAGTGAGGCAAGCGACAAACTAAAGTGAGGAGTATAGAAGAGCAACTATAACTGTCATTCATGTACAAGAAAAAAACAGTGTCCAGTGTCACGCACAGATCAAGGATGAGCAAACTAGAATACAGTATATGATCCTCACCCCTTGTAAGTCATTTTTAATCCAAAAGAGATATCAGTATTTATTTTGTTTAACAAAAATGTTGGACTGACAAGGATCAATGAGGCCATGAGATGTCAGCTATGAATACAAATTTCCGTAAATAATTTTCTCATAACCTTAAATGTAAGGAGTAAAGAGATTAACAAAGTGCATTCGTTTTCTAAATGACATGGCAGTTAAGAGGATTTCTTTAAAACCTATATGATGTGTGTCTTTTACATAAGTTGAAAGCACCCCATAGGGAAGCATGCAAAGTTTAGAAAATCACTAGCAAAGCAGTAGCTAAGCAGAATTGTAACTAGGATAGGGCAAAGAGAACAACTGCCCCAGGTGCAAGAGTCAGGAGACAATATATTAGGCCCCACATCTTTGAGAATAGGGGTGCAGCAGTTTTGAGAACTGCATACAGTACCAGATGACCCAACCAAAGTTCTGTCTACAGGTCATCTAATGCTCTAGGCGTTCCCCAGACACTCCTCTCAACTCAAAGTTGAAGACCAAAAACTGTTGGAAACAACATATACATGCTTCTTGATACAATTACTAACGCACACAAAGCTACTACATACATACATTAGTTCATGTAAACAGCCACATTATTGGCTGTTGCATGCAAATATGGATACATTTGTCCATAACAAAGGTAGTAAAATCATTTTAAAGTGAGATCAGTTCATCAGGATCATCTGTTTTGCAATTCAAATGGAGTTGTCCATATAAGGGAATCAGGCCACTGCTACTGACTTTTTCTGTATCTCTAAAAAAACATAATGCATTATCAGTTGACCTGTTTGCAGGTAGCTCAAAAAAATAAATTATTTTACTATAGTATTCAGATTGTGAAACTCACTTTAACTTCATCATTTATAAATTCACATCAAGAAAACCAAGTCCAAGGAATGACTTCTAATATACGTGGCTGAAGAAATCTTCAGGGTAATACTGACATTCTCTGCAATTTGAAGAAATTCTATGGAAAGACCAGATTGTTCATTGTAGATGCAAGAATTAAAATCCACTGCAAATAATTATCTTTGGAAACTAGGCACTGTTTTAGCAACAAATTCTGGGAACTGCAGAGATCTACCTAAGTGACACGTTAGGCAGTAAATAAGGAAAAATCCAGTTTTCTCCTCTCCAAAAACATGTTCTTACTACCAATCTGAGCCTGAGCAGAAATACTGCAGATGGTGTCCTTCAGGAGAATTCTGGGACTGATGATTATCATGCATTAGGAAAGATTAAGACTGTTATAAGTACACCTGCTATGTATCAAATTGGTAAGAGTTAAAATTATTTTTGTTTACCGGAAGTTCAAGGAGAAATGTATTTTTGAAATGCATAGATGTTTAGGGTGGGGTAGCAGAGTTTCTTGGGTATTTTAAGGAGTAGACACAATGCCTGTAGTTCTTGTCTCTCATGTTATAAGTAGACTGTACAAAGCAGCATTTTCCTCCTATGCTTCAGTCACAGTAAGAATATAAGTTTAAAAAAGAATAGAGAATACAAACAGCATTTACGTATGTAAGGCTGAGTGGTGCAAAACAGCTATTGCACTACCCAAGATGTTATACTGAATAATTACTTAGTTTGACCATAAAATCAGCTCTTTCAAATGATACACCAAAGAATACAAAACATTAATTTATAATATTCATTAAAACAAGAGATGACATGCCAAAAGTTTAGTTCATTATTAACTTATGGCAGTAATACAGTAGTGACTTTTAATGAAAATGAAATATTATATTTTGGAGACATGACTGGTAGTATTAACAGCATTGTCTTTTGAAATCAATGAACTGAACTATAATTATAAAAGAGGTGGAATGAGCAAAATGTCCTACAGCCAATAAGCCAGACATGGTCTTCCAGCAGGAAATATATTTGCTAGAAAAATATGTACAGATATTTGGATTTAAAGGATATGCATTCCTAGCAAATTTCTCCTTTAATAATAATAATAAAAATAAATAAATAAATAAATGGACTAGAGGAACTGTTTCTTTCTGGAAAAAGTACAGAGTTATGGAAAATATTACATACTCACAGTAATACCAAATAAATATTTACAATGGTAATACCTGAGTATCAGAACATACTTAATACATTAGCCAATATGTAATTGCAAGTGAATTGGAGCAAAGTTTGCAAAAAATAAAAAAAAAATAATTATAAATATTATAAGATAAACTGAAATGTAGCCTAATCTTGAGGGGGAGTGTAACTTAAATAAAACTAATACCAGTGCAAACAGAGACCCCAACATTTCAGCTTCTCTTGATGCATTAAAACTGGGTTATATTATTGAATTTAATAGGCTTAAATATTTTGCTGATAAAAAAGTAATAATTTTCCCTAAACTATTTTTGTACCTTTGAAAGTTAAATGTGCATTGACAGAGTTTATGTTTTTAACATCAGCTATAAAACTGACCTGCCAAGGTAGTTTACTGCCCTTTATATAATAACAGTGATGATATTACTTATAGACTGACTATTAACCACAATAACTTATCAAAGATTAATAAAATTCTCCTCATATAATGGCATTTATAGAATTTAAGGATTGGCTAAGTAAAGGAATTGAAAGTTGTCCCTCATTTAATGATAATGGAGAAATGATCAATATAATAATTTTGGGATTCACTTAACATATATGCGAGAGTTAATCCTTGTTAATGTAATAGAATGAACAGGATAATTTTGACAAATTAGAAGGAAAAAAGTAGAAACCATATTTTTAGGCTTGCTAATTAAAAAAAAAATAAAAATAATTATCAGAACTAAATCATATAGCATTAGAAAAGGAATTACAATTATATTCCATGATTCATAAACCTTCATAAACTGGCAAAGAGATCTAAGATAATACAGCCTGATTCCAAAATTCTTACTGTCAGTGCAAGTGACCACTTACACTGAGAGCAGGTCTTATGGAATCTGGTCCATGTAGCAAGCTTATTTATAGATATACCTTACACTGAAGTAAGTCACTTTCACTGAGAGCAAGTTCTTTGGAGTCAGGGTAGAGTTGCATTAAGAGCAACTCTTCTAGAATCTGGCCCAATGTCTACATCAAGTCATATAAAGTATTTTCAGACACCATAAAACAATAAAAAGCGAACCGTTATTAAACATATTTAGGTCCACAGGTAGTTAATAGGATTTTCAGTCCAGGAGACTATTAAGGTGCCTAGCTAAATTCCTAATTGCACAATTTCTGATGAGCAACTTGCTCAAGATTGCACAGTAGGCAAATGAAGGTAAAAAAATTCAAGAAGTGTACACTTGGAACAAGAGGTAGCCTATTAACAAGTTAGAGCATTAACCAGCCTTGCTAACTGCAAAACAGTTTGTATTATTTATTAAAAATGTAGTTGAAACATTGAAATATATTGTTAGGGAATAAGCAGTTAAGTTAATGATTAGATGCTAAAGCAGTATTCAGAAATAAAAGATTAAAAAGTAAAAAAAAAAAAAACTTTAAGACATATACATTTTCATAAAATTGTGAAAACACAAGAAAAGGGTGTTTTTTTGCTTATGAGAGTTATTCTTTGTTGAGATTTATTACTAACAGCCCCTGTACAGAAAATTGTTATATTACTGGAGCTTCAAATTATGTTATATTGAAGCAGTGATTTGCTATGCTCAGTGTTCTAGATATAGTGCATTCTCTACAGGAATAACTGGTAAGAAGCTTAAAGCAAGAATTATGGAACATGTCAGATCCATTAAAAATAGAAACGCATAAAGGGATGGAACCCTGACTATGACTCAGATGGCTTGAGAGTAACTAGTGGCACAAGTGATGGAGAAGCAGAGGAATGACAAGGAATGGCTTTGTTGCATTACCCACTCATGGAAGGAGTAAAGGTATTTCTGATGGTCATAAGGATACCTCATCTATGATGAGGATAGTAAGAGGATCATGTGGCAGATTGCCATTAACTTCAGGATCTGAGGTGAGAATGAGCTAAATGAAGTAGTGTGTGGTAATGCACGAGACATCTTTAATTTCACCCAGTTAGGGTATTTAAAAACATCCCATAGCATGCAGAATCAGGATATGTGACACTGTGGGTTACACATGTCTATTTTTCCTTCCCAGTCCCTCACTAGTTGTGTTCCAGCTGCAGAGGATAGTACAAAGGAGAAATAATGTAAAAATGGTGCAGCCAAAGCAAAAGATCAGCTAGAGGGCACATAAACACAGAAAACAAAGACAACAGAAATGTTTTATCAAAACATATAAAGAAATATAGGAATTATAAGAAAGCTGAATTTCATATTTTGCAGAACACATGTTAGATCATAGATGTAATTTGAGTTTTTATTTGCAAACTTCTGATGTTTTATAGCAATTGAAATTTGATGCTGCTGGTAAACTGGGTTTAAATGATATTATTAATTTAAAATGTGTTTTTAAGAGACCTTTAAATCTTTAATTAGTTTTTAAAAGCATAATTTTTATTGTTTTTTGAAGTCACAAGTTTTAAGAATAGGTAAAGAAAACCTTGAATGAAGGTCAGTGTCTGAAGAAGTTATATTATTATTCTTAACAGAAGGGCTCTCAGATTTTAAGAAAGAGTGTATTAATATAATGTGTTTTGCACTGATCATTTTTGTGCTTAATTTTAGGTTGATAATCCACTGTCATTTTACAAGTGAAGTGTTAAATATGTTGTAACTACAGTGGTGGCTGGTGACTTCAAATTAAAGGGGGGGGTGCAGGAGACAGCTGAATGGGTGGGGCCAACAGGAAGGGATGTGACCAACTAGAAATGGGTGGAGCTATGCTCAAAACCATAAAAACTGGGACTTTAATTAAATACACTACACTGGGTACCAAACCGTCATTATGGGAGTCCAATCCGGACAAAATGAAGTTCAGGAGAAAAAAAGTATTTCAATGCATTGGCTACATGACAGCTTACTTAATATCTAGATGGAAACAAAAAGGTTGTGAGGCATGAAAAAATAATTTACTTTTTAAATACATTACAGGAATGCAAGTCAAATTCAAGTATTAAAAAAAGCAGCACTCAACTCGAACCATTTCTTCTTGCACTGTAGTTCTAATTATAATTTATATTCAGCTTTATAAAAGTACCAAGCAACATGCTGAAAGTAGCAATCTCTGTGATACTCCCACTTGTAAAAATGTTTCTTATCCAAAAAAGACCTGCTGACTGACAACTATCTACTTGTGTCATAGGGAAAACATGACCAAAGTAAAAAATGAACAGCAAACAAGAAAAATCTCAAGATAAATTGCTTAAAGCATTACTGCTCAGGTTATGTACCACACATGATAGATTGGCATTCTGATTAGTTTAGGGGTAAAGCCTGTAAAGATGACTGTAAGTGTCCAACAAATGTAATGAGCTTCTGAAAATACTCTAATCCTGTCCTTTATTACAGATACTGTCATATGCATTTCAATACCTAAGGCTTATACATTATTTAGTTATGCAAATATTCTCTGCGTGGCAACAACAAAAAGGCTTTCAATGTTGATAATCTTTAACAGTATGCTTATTAAAGCTTACTTGCATCTTACAATCTCAGACAAGCTTACCTGATGGTCATTAAATCATTGCTACTTAAACAGAGAGGAACATGCACTGCAACAGCATGGGTTTTCTGAATAATAAGAATCATAAATCAACAGTATAAAATATGACAGAAAATGAGAACATTCTGCAAAATCAAGGACAGATGAAAAGCCACTGTAGTGCTTGTGTCTACCTTGGATGGTGGGATACTCTGCACACTTACAGTGCATAACTGCTCCTTGCCTTGCTTGGACACCTCCAGAGTCACTACACAGGGGAGTGGGGTACAAGAAGTATGTCAGAATTTAAAATGTCTCTGGCTGACAGTGATAGCCCTGACACATTTGTCATACCTCTCAAACTCAGAGCAAGAAATCTGGACAAAGCCATAAATAGAAGTGGGACAAAGGCCCAAAAATAAGGACACTTTTTAAATATTGCTCTTATAAATTTAAAAAGATAATAGAATGGTAGGTCTTGCATTAGTATGAATTTTATGAAGGGCATGAAATCTGAAACTCAAATGTCTGTCATTATTTTCTAACTTTAGCATTTAATGATTTGCCACTCGTTTGCAAGAAAAACACAATTTTATGAAAACTGGACCAAAAATGTGATGCAAAAATAAAAAAAATAGCCACACATTACAGCTGGGAACCTGTCAAAGAAGGGACACTTTTTAAATATTAGTACTAAGTTGAGCAGCTGACAAAATAAGAGGATCTACATGCATTTCCGAAAAAAAAGTAATCTATAACTGATCATTACAATTTTTTTTAATTGTAAACCCTTCATGTTTTTTTCCAGAATTTCCATTTTGCGGAGGGATTATTAGGGGGAGAGCAACATTTTGAGCCAAAATAATGGACAGTTGAGAGGTTTGGATATACCTAATTCTATAAAGGGATTTACCTGAATGTACCTCTCAACCTCTTAATGCAAGAAATCTGGACAAGGCCAAATATATTGGGGAAACAAACAAACAGTACTAAAAATTGCTCTTGCATAAACTTAGACAGTTAATAGAATAATGAGTCTTGCTTTAGCATGCATTTTTATGAAGGATATGAAGTCTGAAACTCAATGTCTGTCATTATTTAGTGACCTCATTCCTAAATGATTTGCCAAAAAGAACACAAATTTTATGGGGAACAAACCAACAATAAGAAGCAAAAATCTATTCATTCTGTGAAAATCTGAATATCTGAGAGGTATAGTTCAGTCAGGGCTGTCTTTGAGTTTGCCACTCCCCCCCCCCCACAAAATCATGGTTGAATGGGGCCTCCCCCCTGCAGTCATTCCAATGTCCCATTACTTGGTTATTTTGCCCCATTTACCATAAATACTGTAATGTACATACTGCTTTACTTCTACGATGATTTGGATTTCATTTAATAGTTTTATTTTAGATTTTATAGCACAAACACTAATAGACATCTGTTAAACAAAGCAATGCAGTCTCACAATGAAAATAGACTTAGCATTAAAACTTCTCTGCCCTTGAAGCTCACATTCATTGAAACAACATTGAAACCTACATGCAAAGAAAATACATCCAGCCAGTGGCAGATAAAGATTAACTTTGGGCTGTTTTCAAATCATAGGCCCCTTAAACACGAAACATACATGTGTTCTTTGATACACCTTCCTGATTGTATTAAATTATATTCCTTGTATAATACAATACAGTTGTTAGAGGGCATTTTAAATCTATTAAATTGGTTTGATTATTCTAATCTCAGCCTTACTACAGGATATGTTCCCAAAGAGTGGCGTACAGCAACAGTGGTCCCTCTCCACAAAGGTGGTGCCTCAACGGATCATGGAACCTATCGCCCTATAAACCTGACTAGCTTGGTCTGCAAAGCTATGGAAAGGATCATCATGGACCTCATAAATAAAGATATTGGGGACCTACAGACACTGGATCCTACCCAGTTCGGCTTTGTTAAAGGCAGATCCTGCCTCTTAAACCTGGTTGATTTCTTTGAAACAGTCACCAAGGCCATTGACAAGGGGAAGGTGGCCCACACAGCCTACCTGGACCTTGTAAAAGCCTTTGATACAATACCCCACTCGGGCATTATAGATAAGCTCACCAGCTTAAATATAAACCCCTATGTCACTAGATGGGTTGCAAACTGGCTCAAGGACAGAACCCACATGGTGAGAATTGCTGGAGCCATGTCAGTCTCCAAACCAGTTACAAGTGGCATCCCATAAGGCTCAGTCCTGGGACCTCTCTTGTTCGGTATATATATATATATATATATATATATATATATATATATATATATAGGCTAACATGGAAGGACTGTGGCTGACCAAGTTCGCAGATGACTGCAAACTGGGCGCCATAATTGACTATCCAGCCGACACAAGCATCCTACAAAAGGGCCTCATAGAAACAGACAACTGGTGCCAGAGCCATGGCCTCAAGCTAAACACCAAAAAGTGTATAATCATCCCCTTTGGCAAAAACAAAGTGCCCACAAATTACCACATAGGTGGTAATCCATTAAGTACGGAAGAAGTAATTAGGGACCTGGGGACCCAAGTTGATAGCAATCTTCATTTGACAACCACGAGGCCAAAGTGGTTAGAAAAGCATTTTATATAGCCCACCTAATCATGAAGGGATTCACATCTAGATCAGGGGAGGTCATCGTGCCTCTTTACTCATCCCTCATCAGGCCCATAATTGAGTACAATGCACCTTTTGGGATGTACCTTACCAGACACCTGCAGCAACTGGAAAGACCCCAAAAGTACCTCACCAAGAGGATCAAAGGGCTCAAACAGATGCCATATGCTGCCCGGTTAAAGAAACTCCAGCTCTACTCAGTGGCATACCACCTGCTCAGAGGTGATCTGTGCCTGACGTATAAAGCCATGTCCAACCCGGATTTAATGGACATGCTGCACCTCAGAATATCCAAATCCCATCGAGCTACGCGCTTGAGAGACTTGAACCTCAGCACTGAAATAAATAGGACATGCTGCAGGGACAGATTCATACCCCAGAGGCTTCCTTCACTCTGGAATAAAATCCCAGTCCAGGTTAGGCAGAGTCCCTCATTGACTCTCTTCAAGAGGAATCTTGATGAGTGGATGGGAGATAGTAGGTTTACCCCAGGTATCACTTCTGTGTCACTGTTAGACAGAGGCACAGTATATTAACCTCGAAAAAGGGCATAGCAAAATTAATTTAAAATAGGTGGCGAAAGCCAAACACACTCTGGCTAGGCTTATAAATGCCCTAGGGCAGATAGCCTAGTATGAACCTATGAACCTATTGTTTTGAACATTTTTCCAGTAAACAATGAAAGAAAATACATGCACCAATAATAACAAGACTGCTCAATTCAGAACATATCCATCATAAATGTCTACTCAAACTTCTAAAATCCGCCAGCATCAGTAAATATGCAGAAGTAAAAGTCATCTAACTAATTCCACATTAAAGAGATCTGTAACTAATGAAGAGGTTGCTGCTAGCAAACAACTTGATATTTCATTGTTTCATCTACAAATAAAGTGCCTATTGCCTATGAGGAATAAATTGCCTATGTTACATTAAAAATGATAATCTAGCAAGACTGAAATAGGAAATGGATGGCAAACTGATAACTAGGTATCTCCACCAAAGAGGACACTCTCAGGACTGCAGCATCCACCCTCTTTAAAAATACAACACATTACAGTATCAGCAATGCATCTACATACTGTGGGAGTAGAACCCACAGCCTTCTGCATCAAAAGCAAGTATTCAGCCTGTTATGCTATTAACAATGCTAGCTGACTTAGCATAAGCAGCACTAAACTTCTCTTCCCCTGAAGCTCTCAGCTCCTTGTAAAATCCACTCGACACACAACTGTATCTCTCAACTTTGCTGCACAGGAAATCTGAAAAAAGCCAAAATTTATTGGGGGGGACAAAAGCCCAAAAACCAGGGACACTTTTTAGACATTGCTTGTATAATCTTGGAAAGTTGCTAGAATAAAATTTGTTACCACCATGCATTTCACTGGCAAGTCTTGTACCCAGGACCCTATGCACTACATTCAAAGCAACATATCACTCTGCCAAATCAGCTGTTTTGTGAAAGACAGGAAGAGTGAAACTTAAATGGCTATCATTTAGTGAATTCACTTCTCACCATAGCTCTCAACCTGTTAGCACCAAACACCTGAACAAAGCCAATAATGGGGAATACAGCCCCCAAACACATTCAGTGGATACAGTTCTCACCATAGCTCTCAACCTCTTAGCACAAAAATCCTGGAGAAAGCCAATAATGGGGAAATACAGCTCCAAAAATAGGGACAAATTTCAGATATTGATCGTATAAATTTAGAAAATTGCTAGAATAAAAGGTTTTGTTTTGCAATGTATTTTCTGAAGAATATGAAGTCTGAAATTCAAATGCCTGTCATTATTTAGTGAAGTCAATCCTTCACTGATTACAAAAATCCAGAAAACCACAGATGTTATGAGGACAGAACAGAACAAAAACATGCGGCAAAAATCTGGACAGTTTCACAAGTGGTGGTGGGTAGGGAATTCAGGGTCTTGCTACCTGCACCCAAGGTGCAAGGTTTGAGCCTGAGTAACTCTAGCCATAAGGTATATTTAACTGGGGGCATTTCACACACACTCACACACACAGCAAACTCATTCATTCCAAATCACATACAAAATAATGAACCTTGCCGAGAGAGAACCAATCAGTAGCCTTCCACGTCACTTATGTGACTGCAGATGTGGCAGTCCGATCCCCTTCCACTTTCTGTGGTTACAAACCAAATTGACCTCTGGGTATCTGTACACTGATACCTTTTCTTTTGAATCTGGACTGGTTTAACAGCAGTCCGGATTTACAGAAATTAGTCACCGAGCATGCATGCCCAGTAGCGCAGTTCTGGGACTTTTAACAGCGAGTCAGTTGGACTCGTAGCTATGCTATTTTGTAAAATTCTTTTTTCCTTTTACAGCTGGAGGGGCTATAGTCCTGCCATCCAATAGCATGAGCCACCCCTGTGTAACTAATTGGAAAAGCTATTATGAAAATGTATATAGGGAAGTACAAGGAGACTTGGTTGAAAGCTTTCCATATTCCTTTCACTTTTGAATATAAAAACAAATTGACAAAATAGAAATATAAACATGAATATGAATATTAAACTAAATACAAGTATAAATATTAGTTAAAACCACTAGGAAAAGAACAGTAAACTTAGAACAAAAACCTTTGCACAGTGGCTCAAATCCCCTGTAAAGAAACCCACAACAGTTTTAACTGTTTCATTCCTTTTCAATAAAGTGGAACTTCAGAAAAAAACAAACATGAAAACCTTCACATGTTACATCAGTTACTTTTGTAACATCACTTCCTTTTAAAAGACTTCCTTTTAAAGAAACATGGTAAGCCTGTTAAAAGTCCTTAAAGTCACATACCATATCTCCCATAATGAAAAACTTTAACATACAAAACTAAAAATAAAAAAATGAATCAGACAATTGAATACAAAAATGATAATAATAAAAACATATTTGCCAATAATGTTTTATCATGTTTAAGATAATCATGTAACTAAGTTTCAACAGACATTTCAGATTTAAATTTCTATTTAACCCTGGTGCTTGGCAGCCATCAAAACACTTCCCATTTGTATTCTGTTACTTCTAGCCCATTATTACAGCTAATTACAAACTTCTCCACCATTTGTTCAAGCACAGTAAATGAAATGTTTAAAATCCTGAACATTCTACACTGTGCTTGGCCAAGGCATTGGAAAAATCTTTAGTCTTGATGACTTAAACATGTTCCCTTATTCAGTGCCGCAACTCCTAACACTTTTACCTAAAGAGAAATGGGAACATGTGTCACATCTAGCAACATAAGTAATACCACTGCTGTGGCAATTAAATCTCTCTTTGGCCTCAAAAGCAAACCTAATATGTTTAAAAGTGATGGAACTTACATTGCTTATAAACCAACATTGCTCGCAGATGTTACATGCAAAAGTACCAGCTGTTCTGCTACCAAGTCTGAACTCAGTAATCAAATACTATTAAAGTGATAAGTAGCCACCATTCAAAAAAGATGAAATTTAACATTTTCTATGGACACGTTATTAGCTTATGTCACTTGATTAGTAATGAAATTGAAATATATAGGGAAGTTGAAGTTTTAATCAGTTTTTTTTTAGAAATAGGCTACCCTATTGAAGAGCTTCACAAAATTAAAAGTGAAGTCTCTAAAAAGGACACTTAATTTCCTTCAACTTTGGCAAATTTAATTTTGATAAAACAGTCAAATTATGTTAAAGTGAATGATGAAATGAGCTGTGCTTTGCAAGTTCCAATTACAATATATAGTTCAGAGATTATTAATATTGCTAAAAATAATTGGGAGATTGTTCAAGGGAATCTAGCTCATACTAAAGTTAAAGGTGAACGTCCACATTTTGTATTTAAAAAAATTGTAAATCTTAAATTATTACTTGAACAAGATTTTATTATGAGTTCAGACTTGTTAGTATAACAGTTGGTACTTTTGCATGTACCATCTGTGAGAAATGTCAGTTTATAGTCAATGTAAGTTCCATCACTTTTGAACATATTAGGCTTGCTTTTGAGGGAAAAGAGAGATTTAATTGCCACAGCAGTGGTATTGCTTATGTTGCTAGATGTGACACATGATACCATTTCTATGTAGGCAAAAGTGTTAGGGAGTTGCGGTGCAGAATAAGGGAACACGTTAAAGCCATTAAGATTAAAGATTTTTCCAATGCTCCGGCTAAGCACAGTGTAGAATGCTTAGGATTTAAAAAGTTTCATTCACTGTGCTTGAACAAATGATTATGGAAAAGTTTGTATTTAGCTGTAATAATGAGCTAGAAGTAAGAGTCATTTGAGGGCTGACCACGCACCAGGGATAAATGGAAATTTAAATCTGAAATGTTTGTTGGAACTTAAAGTTACACGATTGTCTTAAACATGATAAAACATTATTGGCAAATGTGTTTTTATTATCAATTTTGTATTTAAATGCTTGATGCATTTTTATTTTTATTTTTGTGTGTTAAAGTTTTTCATTATGGGCTTTAAGGACTTTCAATAGGCTTAGCATGTTTCTTTAAAAGGAAGTGTTTTAAAGGGAAGTGATGTTACAAAAGGAAGTGATATTTTAAAAGGAATTGATGTTACAAAAGGAAATGATGTTTTAAAAGGAAGTGATGTGACAATTTGGAGGGCTATTTAAGTGTGGTGGTTTTCATGTATGTTTGTTTTTTTTTCTGAAGAAGTCCCACTTTATTAAGAAGGATTAAAAGAACTAAAATAATTGTGTGGTTCTTTACCAGGGATTTGAGCCATTGTACAAAGTTTTTTGGTATACATATAAATATGCTTATTAAATAAGTAAAGGAAATCAAAACTCCAGAAACAGATAAAACAGTTTCTGAAATATACAAATAGAAAATTAAAACTATTAAGTAATATCAATGTTATCTTATATATTAAAATAATATCACAGCCTCATTGATAAATGCTGACCAAATAGCATTTATTATTGGAAGAAAAACAGAAGGAAACATTAAAATAATAAAAACTGTAATAGAACATGAAAATACCAATGTCTTAGTATTATCAGTTATTAATTAAAATAATGAAAATATATATGGTTCCTTAAATTAGAATTATATTTTTGAGTAATTATTTGTAAGATATGCTGCATGCAAGCCAGATTTGACTTGCTTTTATATAGTTTGCCCTTCTACCAGTTCCAGTGACGCCAAAGATCTATTCCATTGTGTGTGCCGTCTGAGTGCTGAAATTGCTAATCTGTTGCTAATGCTTATCTGTGCCAGAATTTTGTTTGTTTAGATCACATTTTTCTGTTA
>NC_056748.1:847138422-847155922 GCF_019279795.1 Protopterus annectens | reverse complement strand
TTAGCTTTCTATGCCATATGGAAGAATTATGCTTATCATGACACCCCAAAAATGTCTAGCAAATTTATCATTTCTGATTGGAATTCAACATCTAGTTTAGCCTCATCACAGTGAAATTGTTTAATCTATGCAGACTTCATATACAGAAATAGATCCAGTTCCACCATTGACTCTTGGCAGTTACACAGGATTTTGGAGTTTTCCAAAGTTTCATAGTTTCATAGTTTGGTATTAGGCTATCTGCCCTGGGGCATTTATAAGCCTAGCCATAGTGATGTGGCTTTCGCCACCCCATGTAATGGTACAGAAGTGTGCAGAATAGATTTAGAATACTGTGCCTCTGTCTAGTAGTGACACAGTGAAGACCCCCTTACATATAGTTTCATAGTTCATTCTGGCTTACTTTTGAAATGTTGACACCTGAAATGCTGAGTGGTGACAAGCTGAAGAAAAATACCAAAAACACATGACAAAAGCAAATTTCAAAAACTGCTCATCCCCTTTAAAATTCTTCTTTTGTGGTGGCATGCACGCCTGCACCTCCAGCCTCCAAACTTACATATACCAACTCTAAGATTGCCATACCGCAGAAAAAAGGGGATATTCAGAGAAATGGCATCTTGGTCTTAGTATATGTAAGAATGATCTTCAGGCCATTCAGTAAGTATATTTCATGACTCACTCTAGCTGGTCCTAACATTTCAAATATTTACTTTTTTATTCTGTCTGTTAATAGTGTCTATGAGGTCAGCATTTCTCCATTCTTACTGTGACCCACCTGTTCAATACCCTACCTCCCTCTCTTAACTACAGAATAATTTGAGAGAGCCTCTTTGAGTCCCTCTGAAAGTCATTGTTTATGACCTCTCTGAATTTCTCCCATTCCCAGACCTTTGCTTTGAAGGGTGCAACAGCTTTTGTTCTCCTGGATCCTCAAAACCTACCAGTCAGATGATGAGCCCCCCACCAGCTATCAGAGCCATTATCTTTAACTTGATGCCTTCTCTTGTTTGATTGGCACATAGGAATAAAGCCCTGACTATGACCTAGGTGACCTTAGTTTGAAGAGTGGCTTGGATGCTTGTTGGAGCTAGCATTGGGAAGGAAAGAATGACACAGCATTGCTGGCTTACTTCTCATTGGCAGATGGAGACGACTGCATGTCTAGATGCTGATTCCCATGGTAGCATTTCCATTAAAGTTTGGAGATCACAGAGGAATGATGGCTGTAAGGGAGGCAGGGCAGTCTTGAGGGATTACATTACATTCAGAGATGAACACGCCATCACTGACGTGCTCATGAGGTGATATGGACATGCACAGTGAGGTTAAGGATGCAAAAAGCAAAAGCCCACAGGCCTTGGATGGGTGATAGCTCCACTCTCTGCTGCCTGAGCATTGCCCCTGGGATGAATACATGAGATGTAGGGTTCTCACCTCCTGAAGAAATAAATAGATTTTATGGAATGGAAGGCAGGTGACCTGATGGTCACTGAGGAATGGTAAAAAAATTCCAAAAAAAGGCATCCTTCACAACTGGTGCCAATCAGTGGCTCCTAGCGTTATCATAGGATCATGGGAAGTTACTAGGCTTTTGGCCCTGATGCCCTTACAAGCCTAGCCAAGAATTTAGCCCATGTTCCGACAAGTCAGCACCTGATGCCCCTGTCTTGTTATTGTTGTGACACACACCACCTGTTGTTGTCTCAGCTACTGAGGTCTGGAACCGGGTCCAAGCATTCTCGACATCCAAAACTTCCCCAGGTCTATAGGAGAAGACGTTTTAAAGAAAGTAGTTAAACTTCTTCCCACAGAAAATGTTGCCTTGGCATTCCTCAGTCACCCAACTCGGTTTACACATGCAGCACCAAATGCCAAAGAAAAGACGTTCACATGACGTCCCATATGCAAGGTACTATGGGCACTGAATGGCCATTACTCTATATATTACACCCTTCCTTTAAGCTAATGCTTACATTGAACAGAATTATATAATGTACATTACATCTTTTAGACTGTATGATGGACTCACATAATCATTTCATAACTATAAAAACGTACATCTTAATAGAAATGTGCACTGTAGCAGATCAGTCTATGGTACCATAACATTTGTCATAATTCCATCAGGCTGTGCATTCCTCAATCACCCTAAATATACTTATGTTTTTTTTTTTTAGGTATATATAGCTTCTTTTCTGAAATATGACCCAGCTTATCACCAAACAGTTATCATTTGACAGCTCATCAGCTGTCTGGACCCAACTATCCAGAACATTACTCTTCATGTCTGATGAAAAAACTCTGAAGTCAGTCATTGACCTTTGGCCCACAAAGTTCTAGTACATGTGCATTCATGAGCATCCTTGTCTTCAAACATGTTAGTTTTTTTGGATAACTGATTACTGGGACAAAAGTCCAAAAATTATTTCCTTTCCATTTAATATTACAGAAGGCGATCCTTTTAATTTAGGAAATGCTGAATTAAGCAGGTAATCTTAAATATATCCACTCCAAGTTATTTCATTCTAATTTCTGACTACAAATGAGCTCTAAAATGGAAAATAAAACTGTGAGGGCTTGTAATTAGGCTTTCTAAATTCCACCAGTAGTCAAATTGCCGATAATTATATCTGTTTTTAAATATGTTTGTAGATGTGTATATTACTGCTTCTTTCCTATTCATATAAAAATTTCACATCGGTAGCCTTACTGCTAAAACATCCCCCAAAATACATTCCAGGGTGATGGATTTTAATTACAGAATCTAACTTTTGAACAACCGGTTTCTTATCTTCTTCCTTTTTTTTTAAAAAGGATGGTCTTTATTCAGTAGATATGTAGATGAGGTGACATGATTTTGATCTAGGAATTCTTATGCATCAGAGTTAGCCTTAACTTGCTGGTGTTATGACACTGTGCTGGTAGTGCATAATGCTAAATATTCTACATACAATGGTAATGACAACTGATCACTAATCTCTAGTAATAAATTACTCCAACTTTGGCAGAAGCTAATTGCTATAAAAATTAATTTGGGATGCAGCATGCATTAGTTTTTGATTAGGTATGCTCTGGTATTCAGGTATACCATAGGTTTTAAGAAAATGTGCACAGCTATTATTTATATGCTAAGGATTGCAGCTACAGAGGACCTTGTAAACACTGATGTTCGTTTCATGATTCAATGTTTGAAGGCACTGCTGAATGGAAATAAGCTTGACAAAGATTCATACATTTTGTATAAGAACTTTGGCAGATAATATACTAACACTTCTACTAACTGCACATATAGCAGCACTTACATCTGCTTCAAGGTGGCATATTTTAATGTTACTGCTTACAGAAGTAATAACCATGAATCAAAAGGCATTTGAAAAGTTTCAAAAATTTTACACAAGTTTTTACCTGTTCTGTCAATTTCGTATTTATAGCAAAAGAACTGTATGCAACAGGAGGACATTATTAGAAGGTTAGAATATATAATGGCAAACATCCTGGTAAAGTTTGAACCTTATTCAGTTGCATCAAGAGTACATCATTCAATGCATTTATTAAATTGCTAATTAACCCCTGTACCTCTGTCAGGGTAAAGGGGAAGCTGGACCTTATCCCTGCACTTAGAGGGGCATAAGGCAGGAGACCAATTCTAGACATGACACTAGTCAACTGCAGGGTGTATACAGACACTCACACACACACCTCTCTATGCCTACCACTCATTATGAAGACCAAATCGTCTATCAATCTCTTATAATATTTGATATGAAATTCATTTACTAGGGGTTCCAAAATTGTAACCTCCCACCAACCCATGACTAAATTAGCAAAGGAGGGGGCCATTAGAGAACCCATGGCCATCCCCTTTATTTTTCTGTAATAATTTCTATTAAAAATGAAAAAAAATATTCTCAAGGACTACTTCTAGAGCATCACAATAAAAATTCACTGCTGCATTCTTCTATATTACCAAATCTATGCAAATAAGCTCTAACAAACTCAATGCCCTTATGATGTGGTATGGAGGTATACAATGACATTACATCCATTGTAAAAATAACATGCTCACTGGGGTCAAACAATTGTGTTATATTTACTTCATGAATGCTATTTAAAAAGTCCCAAGTGTTTCTCAAAAAGGAACTAATCTTACTAACAAGTGGATTAAACACTGTGTCCACCATCATTGTCAAATCACTAGTTGCATACTTTGGAGCAGATATCATAGGTCGAAAGGGGGGATTGATCAAACTTTTGTGTGTTTTGGGTATACCAAACATACCCCCACTTTTGGATGTTCCACTTCACAAAAGTATACATAACCAAATCCAAGTTCCCACACATCAAATTATCATACAAAAAGTCAGAAACATACTTAAAACTTTGATTCACTTCACTGGAACTAACTTTTTTATATTCCTGATCATTACCTACCATAGTTTCCATACATTTGACATAGTCAACCTGATTCATTAATACTATCATCCCCCGTCACTTTTCATGATACAGACGTCTTTGTTGCCCGCTAGCTCCTTCACTGCCGCTTTCATTTCAAAATCTATATTCCTATAGTCATGTTTGTTCCTACTATTGACCATTTCCCTTGCTTCTTTTTCACAGATGCTTTTAAAAACCTGGATAGTGTGAATTAGATAAAGATGATTATGACAAGGGCAAACAATTTGAATCACATAGAGGTGTGAGGTTTGCTTATGGCACTAAGAATGGTTCCTCTACGCGTAGAAAGAGACCAAGATCCATTCTTAAAAAGAAAGGGTCCAATTATATCAGTTCTGGTGATGAATCTTCAGCAACAGATACAGAGATGGCCAATACTGGTGATTCCCCAAATGCCAAAAGGGGCAGAAGGATTGAGGCCCCTTTAGGGGGAAAAAACACAGGGCCGGCAGGAAGCACAGGGGTAACAAACTTAGAAGAGCTGTTTTTGTCAATAGTGAAGTAAATAACCTATGTAATAATGTTTTAAACATTTCCAAACATGTCTTGACTGATGATCAACATTCCCTATTGAATAAAGGCCTTGGTTTTATACCTGTTTTTTTTATTGATGAAAGTATCCTTGTTTCTGATACAATAGACTTTTGTAGGAAAATTAACCTTAAACTCTTTTTCAGACAACAGGATCAAACTGATAATTCTCAAAGATCATCTGATTTCAGATTCCATAAATCTACATTTAACCCACCTATGGATAAACATGTAGCGGTTTTCCAGCAGGCTGTCATTAAGGATATACACTTCAGTCTGGGTTCTGAGGCTACTATGAGGCACAATATGTCTAGGAAGGAACAAATTGCACTTACACAACTTAGAAACAATACAGATATTGTTATTACTTCTGCTGATAAAGGGGGAGCGGTGGTGGTTATGGATACTGAGTATTATGTGAATGAGGGTCTTAGACAATTATCAAACCATCATCACTATATGAAAATGGAGATTGATCCCACACCTGGTTTTGCTTCTGAGATTAATTAATTTTTTGAGGAAGCGGTTGACTCTGGAATAATTTCTGATAAAACTAGAACTCATCTAACTGTTAAAGATCCTGCTAAACAACAACTGTATTTACTTCCTAAGATCCACAAATCCATACACCAGCCACCAGGTAGACCAATTGTATCCGGCATCGGGTCACTAACGGAACCCTTATCAGTATTCTTAACTGAAAAATTGAAACCATTATTAACATGCATAAGAGCAAGAATTAAGGATACAACAGAATTTTTGCAGATTGTCTCCGAATCACAACTAGACCCTGAATGGCTTATGTGCACTCTTGATGTGTCTTCACTTTACACCAGCATCCCTCATTGGGCGGGTCTTCAAGCCTTGGATTATTGGCTCAATAAAACTAATTTATACCCCCCAGGGATGAATACTCTTCTATTGTGTATGGTGGAACATGTACTTACGAAGAATGTCTTTTATTTTCAGCAAAACTGCTATTGGCAACTACAAGGCATGGCTATGGGTGCATCCTTTGCACCCATATATGCTGATTTATTTATGGGTTATATTGAGGATATAATTATATATGATCCCATGCATAATATCTACATACCGGAAATAGATATATGGAGGAGATACCTGGACGACTGTTGGCTCATATGTAAAGGAGGTGTGGAATACCTCAAGGAATTTATTCAACACTTGAATGGGAACATCTGGGGTATCAAATTCACTGTTGAATACAGTCAAAGTGAAATCAGTTATTTGGACGTACAGTTAACACGACAGAGAGATAACACTCTCAGAACATCTGTCCATAGAAAATTTCCACAGTACAACACTCTTTTGCATGCAGAAAGCTTTCATCCCAAACATATTATCAGAAATATACCCAAATCTCAATTTTTGAGGATGAAAAGGATTTGTTCCTCAGTGGATGATTTAAGAAACCACCATACAGATTTGACCAGGAGATTTTTATCTAGAGGTTACTCAACACGCACAATTGAGTCAGCAGTCCAACAAAGTCATGATAAAACCAGGGAATTTCTTCTCCAATACAACACCAGAAGTAATAATCAGGAATCTGATGTATGTATATTTATTACCACTTTTGGTAGGAATAGTGCTAATTTAGTCAATATAATCAATACCCATTGGAATATACTTAATTCACATCCCCTGTTGGGAGATTATCTAGGTGATCGATGTTATTTTTCTTACAGGAAAGGTAAAACATTAGGGTCACTTTTTTCTCATTATAAAAAAACAAGGGCTATTGTTGACAATCTCAGTCAAAGAACACTCACTGGGGACAAACTTATAGGTATTTACCCATGTGGACATTGCAGCTTTTGCAAATACATCTTTAAAACCACTAGTTTCACGAGCAGGAATACTGGACAAATATACAATATACAATTCTTTGGGAATTGCAGTTCAGATTGGATCATATATCTTGCCACTTGTACATGTCAAGCATTTTATATTGGCCAAACTTCCAGACAGTTTCGTACTAGGATTTCTGAACATCTAGGAGACATTAGAAATAAAAAATTAACTAATGCACTATACAGACACTCCATTAAACATCCCACGGCCAAATTTACATTTACTATTATTGATCACATTATTGGTAATCGATCTTTTAAAACAGGCTGGCATGACATTCTAAATGCCAAAGAAAAGAGGTGGATCATTAAACTTGGGGGGTTATTTCCGCCTGGACTGAATGATAAATTATAACTTTTATTTGTTCGCATTGTGTATGTAGGTTTCTCACTGTATCATGTTATGGAACTAACTATTTTGCATCCCAGCTCACAGATTTTTGTCATTGGTATTCAATCATGAATACTTAGATATAGAATTGTGTTTTATTTTATTTTATTACTTATAATTATGGGCATAATAGCCAACTATATTCCTCATGTATTTTCTCATACATTTGTGATGTGGTGTATACAGCTTTATTAAGCTATTGTATAATTTATACTTTGAGCATTATGTTCCATTATTTCTCAGTACATATATATTTTCATATTCTTTTTGTACTGATTTTTTTGCACTGAATTAACAGGAAGTGATGTCATTCTTATCTACTAATGAACATTATATAAGATGATGCCTAATTGCTTTGGATTACTGCACTACTGAAGAAAGCCTTGCGGCTGAAACCGGTCTAGTTACAGTCTTTAACAGTCTTCAATAAACTTATTTTGATCTTCCTTGGTGCTGGCAAATTTTCTTCTTTGGGTCTAGTGTGAATTAGAGCTTATTTGTAACATGAAGGTTTAGAAAACAAACAATTACTAACACTAACATCTTTCAAAACATATTTTAAATTCAATTTCCTCATAAATTTCTTTAAGTCAAAGATGGTGTCAACAACATTAGCACGCTTGCTTGGAATAAAATTTAAACCAAGCTTTAATACTTTAAAATGCATTTCATTTAACACAAAGTCTGATAAATTCAAAATGTCCCCATTACACCTACTATTGTTCAGTCATTTTCTGTGGAAGATTCCGACATTAGTCGGGCCTTTTTCTTCACCATCCTCTGCTATTTGGACCCTCTCAATTATTTTTCTGCACGTAAAAAAACTTTCTGTTTTTCTGCTACACTAGTCCCTTCTCAATTGTTTAGGGAAGCATTTTCACCTTTGGAAATATTTTCACCTTCCATTCGCCTTCATTATCCGAAATGTTGCTGATTTCTAAATCCATTATTGACACACTGTTAGACTTCACTTGAGAGATAACTTCAACCGGATGTGAAATTCTCCCACGTGAATCATTTTTAAGATGGACTGAGGAATAAGAGATGTTTTTATTATTAATCACTGACCCATTGTACTGTCTTTTTTATGCTTCGCAACAAAAATTGAAAAAGCAGCACTCATATTATATGCTGTTAGATCACGCTCAATTTTGGCATTTTTACATTCTATTAACAGTGTCTCATGTTGTTCAATGTCTTTCAACAGCATAGCATGTTCACTCCTTTCACAAAACTTACATTTGAATTTAGATTAAATATTTGCCTCCACACCAGTAATTTCTTTTTTATTGTCTTTCATAATGTTACGGTTACGCTCAACCAGCAATTTCAAAAATTCAGTGCCAGAGTTGTTAAAAAACTGCTTGAGAATATTAAAATATGGATCAGTAGGATGTACCCCATTCGGACACTTCAAAAAGCATAATCCTTTGTGTACTATCACCAGCTCAATACATTTGTTGAAATATTTATTCATGTATGCAGCAGTGAATTTTTATTGTGATGCTCTAGAAGTAATTCTTGAGAGTATTTTTTCATTTATAATAGAAATTATTACAGAGAAATAAAGGGGGGGCATGATTTCTCCAATGGCCCCCTCCTTTGCTAATTTAGTCATGGGTTGGTGGGAGGTTACTATTTTGGAACCCCTAGTAAATGAATTTCATATCAAATATTATAAGAGATTTATAGATGATTTGGTCTTCGTAATGTGTGGTGGGCACATAGAGGTCCAATTATTTTGCAATAAAATAAATTAACTTTCTGATTTTTTGAAGTTCATCTTAGGCAGTGTGGGAGACTCCATTGATTTTTTGGATGTCCAATTTACTTGAAATGCTAGCAAAAATGTTTTTTGTAGCAAACGTTTTCATAAAAAAACTTTTAAAAATAATTATATACATGCTACTAGTCAACATCCATCATTTATGCACAAAAACGTTCCCAAAGGCCAATTTATCAGCGCCAGTAGGATGACTAGTGATTGTCAACAGTTAACAGAGGAATTTGAATTCATTATACAGTTGTTTTTAGATAGGGATTATCAGGAAAAGGCTCTGAGAGAATTGGCTAAGAATATTTGGGATCTAAGGGACATTAAATATCCTCCCATTTTAACCAATGGATTTATTCCCAGTAACAATGAAGTAATTAGTACAGAAGATTTTGTATGTTTTAGTACGAGCAATAATTTAGATAACAAAAGGCTGTGTAACATAAGAGAGTGAAATTGGAAAGTGATAGAAGGTAATTCAGATTTATCTAGGGTGCTTAGAGAAAAAACAAAGTATGTTTATAGAAATGATTTTAATTTTAAGGTTATGTTTGAAAAAGGGAGAGATAATACAACAGTAGGCCCCAATATTCTCAGTCAAAAATCAAGAGGTATGTATAAGTTTTTTAATTGTAGCATATGTAGGTACATTTTAGAGGGTCCTTATATACAGTTACCTCATTTAACTTACACCATAGCAGTTTCTTCCTGGTGTGGTTTATCCTTGCCTCAGTTTTCTACATCAGTTTGGTTCAGCCTTGGTTGGTGTTTTGCATTGTGTTCTATGTTCATTGCCCAAGGTCATCCCCTCATGTTTAACCAACACTATTTATAATGAGGTTAAAAACAAAAGGGAAAGGGGGCTTTATGTCCCTATTCATAGATCACAAGAGTTGTTTTCTTTAAATAAATACAAAAACACGACAACTATAAATTTACTGACATGTTTATGACCAGATATACAGTAGACATTCTGGGAATAAATAATATTCTAAGAACCAACTGGAGATATTTCTCTTGTTTGGACAATGTGAATGACCTTGTGGGTTGTGAACCAAGATTAGTGTTTAAAAAAGGAAAATCATTGAAACAATATTTGGTGGGTGAGGATTTTTCCCTTTTTAGTTTGTATACCAATAAAAGGAGGGCCACACACAAGTGTGTTTTTGTTCCCAATGTAAAAACCTTTTAGAAAGCAATAGAGTAGTAATTAATGGCATTAAGATCATCCCTGTCATTCATTGTAACTGTAACACTTCTGGGCTAGTATATCTAGCTCAGTGTCAGAATTGTGCAGGTTATTATATGGGAAAAACAAAAAGAAAATTCAAAGATAGATGAGTACTTGTTAGATATTAAAAATAAAAAAGACACTAATGCTTTATATAAGCATCTTTCTAACATCCCCTCCCATAAGTTTTTATTTTTTGGTTTAGAAGTGGTCTTTAACAATATACGGGGTGGCCCATGGAATGATATACTGGAATTTTCTGAATTAAAATGGCAAATTAAACTTAATGCCTGCCTTCATCCAGGACTAAATGATGGAATTTCCTTGGGCCGTGTGTTAACATTACGTTCGTATTTAGTTTGATAGATCAATACTGTTTTGTTTTAAGGGTTTGATTTTTATTAAGTGTTTATGTTCTATTTACTTTTAATGCGTGTTTCCACTTGTATGTGATTGGATATGTTTTACCTCATGTGACTAGTCAATCAGCTATTTAAATTGTGTGTTTTATTTTTTTTTTAATTTTGAAGAAGTCTTATGTTACACTCAATGAAAGTGCTCAATTCTTAATAAATGCTTTATAGTTGTTTAGTCACCTTGGCTGGTTTCTGGGTTCAATTTTTGGAATTGTCTTTGGTTTTTATCTTGTATCATTTAGTAGATGTATATCATATATAAAAAGGGCTATGCATATCTGCATCTTGACACAGCTCTATTTATTGTACATATTAACTTCCAAGATCAAAATACTTTAGATGAAAGTGAATATTTGTTTAATCATTAAATTAAAATTTGCACATAAACTCAAGGCAGCCCATTTGGTTAAACCCGAAATGACTGAAAGTCAAATGGTTGAAAGCCCAATTCCCTGAAAATCCTTTTGTTCAAATTTCATATAACTGAATCATCATCCAGTGAAAATCATTAAAGGTATAATGTTCCAAAAAAAAGAGTTCTTGCAGGGGGAAGCCCGTTACACCGTCTTTGTGTTAGCCATTACCTGCCCTACCACATAATATAATAACTTCATGGTTGCAGAAGTAGAAAAGTGAAAATACCACATAGAGACAACCAGTGTCATCACGCAAATAGAAACTATGGCAACAGTGATTAAGTGTAGGTAACATCAATCACCAGATAAAGCTAGTTACATTTTTTCTACACATTCTACTGCTCTATTACAGAAAAACATTTAGCTATACTACATTCAGTAAAATGAACCTTCAACCAACTGATCATTCAGGGGTTTCAACCATTTGAATTGCATCATATGTCATTCAGTGAAAGGGGCATTCGACCAAATGTCATGGATACGAAACTGTTTATATCTATATCTGTTTCTATATCTATATCCATATCTATATCTATATCTATATCTATATATCTATATCTATATCTATATCTATATCTATATCTATATCTGTATCTCTATCTATGTATCTATCTCTTTGTATATCTCTCTCTCTCCTATATATATATATATATATATATATATATATATATACATACACACACACATACACACACACACACACACACACACACACACACACACACACACACACACACACACACACACTTCCCATAGTAGAAGGAGCAAGACATTGTTTTAATATAGTGTCATCTGTATGATATGCATATTTTTTTCTACAGTAATTGTAATTTAACCAAGTGATGTGGGATTTTTACCATTCAGATTTAAAATGTGCTGAGACCGAATATGATTCTTTCAAATGACATCCACCAAATGGTAAGGGAACTTAAAATTCTTTTTGTTGGATTCATGGAAAGTAGTGGTCATTTGTATCCAAGCCAGTGTGCATTCACGGAAGGGAAGTTCACCTATACAAAGTGAGCCCATAATGTTATTGTTGGGCTACAGCAGAAATATACATCTGGCAGACATCTATGCAGACTTCAGCAGTGAGTTTATCTACTTTCCTCAAAAAAAAAAAAAAACTTTGCTGGACAAGGCACACTGTATATGTAAAAGGACAAAAATGGTAAGACCATTGTAAAACCAGCTGAAATACAGGCAAAAAATGGTGTTTGCAATTCAGTTGACTGACAGGACTAACACCTATTGATTATTGGTGGTATTGTATTCTTGCTTGTTACTGACTGGTGTTGTTACAGCATTTAAAAGCACTGCTCTACAGTACTGCACCAGAAACTAGTGGAATGCATTGAATGATATACATTAACCACTAATGCTGATTTGCTCTGCTTTACTGGACTTAAAACTATTTGGCTATACTATTACAATTAAGGTACATGCAGCTATTGGGTTGGACTATTTGTTGTTCAGTGCTGCTACCTATTAAGCAGAGACAAAACTGTCCTATTTTTCAGGTACTGATTGCAATTGATTTTACATTTGATTATTTCTGCTGTTATTGTACTGTTTGTAACTCTTTGTTGCATGGTTGCAGAAGATGAATTTATTGCTTTCAGTTGCTGTACTTGAAACTATTGATTAAGACTTCCTCTTCTTTCGGCTTTTTCCTGGTTAGGGGTCACCACAGCAGATCATCTGTCCGCTCATGATTGGCAGTGGAGTTTTACTGTGTCGAGTTGTCAGCCCGGCACCCAACCTTCCACAGAAGGCACACAAACACACGCACACACTCATGCCTATGGCCAATTTAGAGTGTCCAATCCACCGACAGCATGTCTTTGGGATGTGGGAGGAAACCGGAGCCACTGGAGGAAACCCATGCAACCACAGGGAGGACATGCAGACTCCGCATAGAAGGCATCCCATCTGAGGATTGAACCGGAAAACCTCTTGCTGTGAGGCAACAATGCTAACCACTGCACCACCATGGCTGCCCCAAAATATTGATTAAGACTGTTGGATTTAAATTATCCATTTGTTACAGAGTACTTTACTGTGGCTGCATTGTATTGTTACTTGGACATTTTGGCTGAGATGCCATAGTCATTTGTGAATACTGCTATTAATTATTGTGTCTACTATTCATTATATTTGGATTCTATAGTAGCTGCAGATCATAGTCTTGTACCTATGGGCAAATGCCATATTTCACCATATTGTATACAAATCCATTATACCCTTCTATCTCATAAGAATAAGAGGTTACCTAAATACTTTCTTTCTTCAGACCATTTTGTCTGACCTGGCCATGATGAGATCTCAGTCAGGTCTTGCTCATTCTTTAGCTGGCCTGATAACATCAGTTGTTTTGAGGAAGTGTAGGAAGTGCCTCATGCTTACTAAAGTCTTTTTACAGCTACCTTCCAAAGATTTGATATATGAAAGGTGTAAGTATTTGTTGAACATGGAGTCTTAGCTTCTCTTCTCAAAACACATTTTGGAAAGAACAAAAGATGCAGAGTCATGCACAAATATTCCTACTGCACAGCGCATCTTCATTACATCAACTTATGTGGATGTTGATTAAGAAAAACTGCCAAAAGCTAATGATCAAGAAATCTCAGCCATTAATTTATAGAGCAACCTCCCCCCTCAAACAGTCTGCAGTCTGTCTACATAACTATTTACATCTATCTATCTATCCATCCATAGATATAGGTATATACATATACAGATATATATATATATATATATATATATATATATATATATATAGAGAGAGAGAGAGAGGGCAATACATCTCTTTCTTTCTGTACATATACACATATATACCTACACACAAGTCAAAAGGATATAAGCCAAGCCCTTAAAGTTCACTAATGTAATGTTTTAGTTGCAAGTGACTCTCTTGTCGGGTATGTGAACATTACTCTTACTAACATGCATAAGCATAAAGTGGCAGCTGTATTCCAGGAACCAGGATTCTGGACATTATGAGGGCTCTTTGATCCCTACATTATGAAAAATATGTTTTTGACCAGGCTATCAATGGGATGAATTACCTTAGGTGCTATACCCAAAAAGACATGCAGAAGGATATGGCTGACCTTGCTATACATAAGTAAAAGGCAAGAAATACACTATTTTTGTGGTATTTTGCTATCACAAAGAATGGTGTCAAGTTTCAAAGAGAAAATATTTGGATTTAATAATTGGCCCCTGTAGATGGTATCATAAAGTATATGACAATGTGGAATTTGATGGCTGGCAGCCATCTTGTATTGACACTGAAGATCTGCACATATTTTATGAGAGCATTCACATTGTGGCTAAAACTCTTGCTGTTCTCATGGCACCTTTTTTAGGAGGAGTCTGACTGATGAACATTCCAACTTAGTAAAGCACAATTTGGAATACATTAAAGTGGCTCTACTCAATACAAGCAGTCTACACAAAATAACACCCAGACATAGAGCCATATTACATGTTGAACTCATTAATATGTGTAGTAATAAAGACATGGTTTCAAACAGAGAAAGAACTCTATACAACTAACCCCATCTAGTCCTGGGTATAGTGCCAATCATGCTATCTGACCCCCTGGCAATTGTGGGGAAATATCAGTACATCAAGGACAGCATAATCGCCTAATTCTTTAGGGCCCCAGATTTTAACTCTTAGATGTCCAAATCATTCTAAACAAGATTAATGACACTTTAGTAATTAGCTACATTACATTTTCAATGCCACTCACTGACTGGAACAATTGTCTTAATGCCTTAGCTAAAATCTGCATCAATCCTGGTACCTTTATATTGGGGGATTTCAACTATAACAGACTTATGGGATAAATGGCTTCATAGAGAATACAATAATGCATTTTTTGCCACTTAGTTTCAGTCCATACTTTTTGCACCAGTTATTTATTTGGGATACACTTATCTGCAGGATGGCTAAATCATTTGGGGATTCAATGACTGCTCTGAGCTTGCAGTCATGTGCAGATTTAGTCATCCAGTGCCCTTTGGTGTTGTTTTTTAATTCAAAAAAAGTAGATGCCAAAAAGGAGAGGTCCCAGCACAGAACCCTGTGGGACTCCACTGGTGACTGGTCTCTTTGTGGAGGTGACTTCCCCTATTTTGATTATCTGCTTTCTGTCTGTAAGCCAGTTAGCAATCCAGTGGGTGACATAGGGGTTTATTCTCAGGTTATTTAGCTATGCCTAAGCAGTGAATTGTGTCAAAATCTGTGGCCAAGCCAAGGCATGTGGTGTGTACCATTTTGCCTTCATCCATTGCTTAGGTGACCTTTTCCAAAAAATCCACCAGGTTGAGTAAGCATGACCTGCCCTTGATGAATCCAAACTGAAACAGGTCCAGTGTTTGGAGGTCCCTCTGTATCCTGATTGATTAATTCATGGCTTTACCCCCCTTTGGTAAAAACTCTGTACCCCTGAACTACCACATAGGCAGCAATCTACTTAACACCGAATGTGTGATAAGAGACCTTGGGACCCAGGTGGACAGTAGTCTCTCATTTGATAGTCACATCGCCACAGTAGTCAGGAAGTCCTTCTACATGGCACACCTCATCATAAAAGGGTTCTCATCCACGAAAAAAGAGGTCATTGTTCCCCTCTACTCGACACTCATTAGACCCATTATATAGTACAACGCCTCTTTTGGAATGTACCTCACAAGACATCTGCAGCAGTTGGAAAGGCCACAGAAGTACCTCACAAAGAGGATTACTGGCCTCAAACAAATGCCCTACACTGACCGCCTCATAAAACTCCAGCTTTACTCCGTAGCATATCGCCTACTCCAAGGTGATCTCTGCCTAACATATAAAGCTATGTCAAACCCAGAGCTGTTGGACATGCTACACCTAAAGAAATCCCAATCCCTCTGAGCTACACACTCTAGGGACCTAAACCTTGTCACCACAATAAACAGGATATGCTGGAGGGATCGATTCCTGTCCCAGAGACTTCCCATACTCTGGAACAGGCTACCAATCTATGTCAAGCAAAGTTCTTCATTAGCACTCTTCAAGAAAAATCTTGATGAGTGGATGGGAAAAAGGAAATACACCCCGGGGATAACTTCTGTACCAGCGGTGGTGGTGCAGCAGGAGTGTTGCCGCCTCTCAGTAAGACGCTGTCCAGTTCGGTTCTCAGCTAGAGCGTCTTCTGCGTGGAGACATGCGTGAATGGGCGTACCTTCGTTGAAGGTTGTGCATCAGGCCTGGCAAGCCAGTATGTAAAAATCAGCTGCCAATCATTAGCGGACTGGAGTTCCACTTTGGCGACCCCTAACCAAGAAAAGCTGAAAGACACAAATAAACAAACAAACCCCGGGGATAACTTCTGTGTCTCTGCTCGACATTGGCACAGGAAAATAACTTTCTTGGGTGGCGTAAGCCAGGGAACCTTGTAGGCTAGACTTACATAGGCCCTTGGGTCGATAGCCTAGTACCTACCTATGAACCTATGAACCTATGAATGAGACTGGTTAGACTAGTTTGTAATTGCCTGTTTGCATTCATCAAGGGCAGGTCAAGAGTACATTCATGCAAACTAGCAAAGAGCTTAAAAGTAACAAAAAATAGCCACTGAAACCAGAAAATAACCATAAATCTTTCTTAAACTATGTCAGAAAGTTAAAGAGTAACAGTTAACTACATTTGGTAGTAGCCACAAAAATGTTTCCCACTGTGACCCAGAGGAAAGAGATAATATCCTAGCTGACAAATTTACTGCAAATTGTATGCCACCCCGAGTTACAACTGTTCCCAAAATTCAACAGTCCTTGCCACACCTATAATTACTATAGAAAAATTATTTCAGCCCACTCAGAAGATAAGAACACTTCAGCACAGGACTTGATAACATTCAGCTTGTCTGATTATGAGTACAAAATATGGTGTACTTGAATCTTTACTTAACATCCATAACCCAATCCTCTCAACTAGTTGCATTTTTGAAACTTGGGAAACAGTCATTATAGCTGTCTCGACCATGGACCAGGTAGCTATAGAGCAATCCATTTTTGCCTGAAAAATAAAGGTTTACGACATATTATGTTAGACCTCAATAAGATGGACATTGAAAATCATTTACACACGGACACACACACACACATATATATATATATATATATATATATATATATATATATATATATATGTTTATGCATGTATATCCCTCTCTCTCTCTAACTATATATGAATATATGTATGTATGGGTCTAGTGGATAAAGCCAATTTGACATTACATCAATATGCTCATTGTTGATACAGGAAGTTTGAATCACATAAGATCAGCATGTTTCTGTACATACTCCGAGGTTACTTTTCAGAACATGCAATGTATAAAACAGTGTTTTTGCAAGCCCTCCCTGTC
>NC_056748.1:847098422-847133422 GCF_019279795.1 Protopterus annectens | reverse complement strand
GTCACTAAACCAGAAGTGGGAAGGTGATTAAGCAGGAGACTAAAGAACAAAAAATAGACCCAAAACAAAGCAAGTAAACAAATATGAATCTCTCATATGATAGCTGGGTAGATAGATGGGCAGCTGAAGGTAGTGATGCAGGAAGACAGAGTCCATTACTTGTATAAAGAAAAAGTTGCGTATTACAAGGTGGGGTGAGGGTAAAGGCTTTTCAATAATGATGGAAATTTGAGGGGGGTGAAGTAGCAGGCTAAATAAAAATAATTACAAAGCAAGGTGAGAAAGAGGAAGAGGAGGAAACATATCACAGTAGGCAAGACAGAAGGCAGATTTTGAGTACAAGGTAAGTACCCTGGTGATTATGGTAGATAAGCCAAGATTGCTGGTAGATTAATACAGTGTAACATCCCCATTTACATCAAGGGAGGAGGATGAGAAACCGGAGTAGACAGTAAGGGACAGGTGCAAAAAAGAAAAACGATTATACACGTGTGAGTGCTCAGTGTACTCAGAACGGACTGGAGTATTAAGAGCTCCAGAAGAGAAATGTATCTTCTGCAGAACCTTGGCAATTCAGATGAGCATGAGGACTGGATGACAGCAAGTGTGGTGTCTTGTACAAGGGGTGTAACAGGAAAAACTGGGGGAATTACAACCCTATTAGATTAATGGCAGTGGGAGGGGAAAGTCATAGGAAGAGCCCTGAGGGGAAATGCTGGCTGCTGATCTAGTAGACCTCATGACTACAAGCTGAATCAGTTCATGGCCAGGAGGATCCATTAGTCAAACATGACTCACTTTTCTTTTGTTTCTGTTATGCAAAAACTTTGCAAGAGGAATAGAGATAGAGGGACTGTGCGTAGACTTCACCAGAACCTTTGATTTGGACCGACACAGACAGCTTCCAGAACACTTGATAATTTGAGGGTAGGTCCATGACTGAAGAAATGGATTGCTGCTTGGTTGAAGGTAATGGACACAGAAATATTTTCTGAGAGGAATATTATTAGAAATAAGTAACCAGTGAGTACAACGTTCATTTCTTGATCAAATACACTTCAGGGTATTTATTTCAGACGTCTGAGTGAAACATAACAGAATTACCATTGATGACAACACAAAGAAGGGTGCCACAATGAATGATGGGAATACAGTCTAAGGAAGGATTTTTAAAGGTTGATTAAGTGGACTGAAAAGTGGCAATTGATGTTTGGAGCAGACAAATGCAAAGTACTGTACTTGGGCCTTTAAAAAATTGGCATGATGTATTAGCTGAAGAAAGGAACTGACTGAAATACAGCAGGACCTGCTCTGTGGTGTTGGGAGTGCTTAGACTGTACCATAGAGATATGTGTGTATGGGTCTATATTAGATGAGCGACCATTCCGATGTTCGAATCATAGATGGTCGACATCATATGATCGAACGTCGGAAAGGTCGAAGGTGAAAGTCAATGGATTTTCACGTGTATAATGGTAAATGTTCCCTTTCTGCACTGAAGTGAGTTCTCGGAGTTGGTATATATAAATAGGGGGTGTGGGGGGGTGCAGGTGGGCTTGCCCCCCTGCTCAGAGCAGTAATTTTTTTTGCTCATATGAGTTCATTGATGTGAGGTTCGAAGTTTTGAAACTTCAACTATATAACATAGATGCGTATGTATGTATGTGTCTGTGTGTATGTATATATACCACTTCATTGTTCTGTTGGCCATTGACATGGTTTCCATAGAGATAATAATACTTATCTTTGAGGGATTTGAGGAGTGCACCCCCATACATTTTTTCTTTATTTTGGAGTGATATTTAAATAGTGGATTTCAATCAGATTTTAGATATCTGTACATGTCTTCAGATTTAATTAATTGATGGAGAAGTAATGAATGGAACTTCTCAATGTACACTACACATTAAATTACTTGAGTTGTCATTTTACCGATTAGAATAAAAAAAAATCACACAATCAGAATTATTAAAAAAGAAAGTAAACACAATAAAGAAAACAGTAGCAGTATTTTGCAGGGAGACACATCTTCCTATACCCTCATGTACAGTCAGTGTCCCAACATCTCAGAGTACCTAAGTATTATAACACTGAGACTGTGCAACAGTATAAAAAGTAAACTAGAATTATAATCAAGTTGTTTCCCATACGTTATGGTTGCATGATTTCATTAATAATGTTGTGTCAATGAATATGACTTTTGGTGCATGGGTTACCATGCAGTCCCTGAATTAATTGCTGATTAATCAGATGAAATGCTCTCATGTTTTGATTACAATGCTGCAATGTAGAGAACTGTTGATGTGGTTATCTTTTGTTTTCATTGTACTGTGATTGTCTTGTTTCATAATTAGTAGGATGCCATTCAGTAGAATGTGTTCTTAGGAACTGTTCCGAATTTTGGAACCTGTGTATATATTTCTTACAGCAAGGACCTGTGTTTACCTGGCTGAGCAAAGACACTAACACATCAAAATGTGTGCAGTATTCAATATTGCATAACATTGCACTCATGAAGAAATACACAAATCAGCTAGCTTATGTAGAAATATATAAATTTATTCTACTCTGAAATACTAGGCAGCAATTCAGACCCATGGATATTTGCCACAGTTGCTGGGACATTATGCCAGAACATTGCCATCCTGGCATCTTGGAAAAACCAATGCAGCCCGTGGTGTTAATGATAGACTGGACCGATGCACACAATGAGCCAGAGCCATGGAACACAAAATAATGGCAGCTTTTTCATACAGCGGTGATGGCTGCACCACCAGTCGGTAGTCCTTTTGGTTGCTGGAGCTTTGATCCTGTCCACATCTCACACTGTTCATCATGTCCTGGCCAATCTTCATCATTGCTGTACTTGATTGAGCTGTTATCCTGAACTGTAGTAGATGTTTTCTCAGAGGCATGCCATGCCCGCCCTTTCCAAAGCCCTGTGGTGTCAATCAATCGCTTGTCGTCCTGCAACAACAGGTGAAGGGGGGCATCACATATGTCAGTGCACAGAAACATGGCTTCACCATCATTTGTATTCACTTCTGGGGCAAAAAGAAACACATTTATCCAATCCTTCTTTTCAACTTGGTACCACTGCATATAACCACAGTGTAATTACCAAACAAAAGCAAAAACATTTCCTATGTTAACTTTATCACTCATATTATTCTCTTTAATTAACAGACTCTCACATATATATGCACATACACACATGTTTTATCTGTACACGCACACACACACACACACACACACACACACACACACACACACACATACACACACAATATAACTTCTCTCTGTCACAAACACACACACACACACACACACACACACACACACACACACACACACACACGCGCGCACACAATGTATCTTCTTACACACATACACACCATACCTTCCCACATATATTCTTTTTATCTTACAGCATGCACACTGTCATGCACACGCACACACAGATAAACAAATTCACTAATAGTCCCACACAAAAAAAGCAACACCTTCATAAAATGCTTGGTCATTTCATTTTAACCTGCACATAGAAGTGACACAGTTTCAGGGCAGTGAAAAAAGTGTAATGTCCAAACTTATGCATATAAGCACACTAGTCACCATGTCTATGATACTAGTGATAAAGAATACCATGGAGGAAATGCTACGAGCCAAGAACACAGGTGTGATGCTTGTGTAATCATCATATACGCTCACAGAACTTATGTGCTTTTGACTGCTCGGGGGGCATTTTTTATTCAAAGGGCAGGGGATAGTTTGTGACCAATGACCTAATTTCTTACAGATACTAATACCGGCTGATCTTACATCAGTGTCATAGTAATTGTGTTTAACAGCTTGAGTGCATTTTAGGTATACACACTGAACAATGGGCAGTAATGTCCCTGTTGATAAAAAAATATTAAAACTCCCCACAGCTTCCTGAATGCACAGATTGGTTTGCAAATGATTCATTACAAGGGTTAAGACAGCACCTATTTCCAGTTTTATAGGTAACATACACTTGGCATAAAATTTCTATAGACTGAAAATGTCCATCAGTAGGTAAACCGCCTATGTGCCCGTAAGACCTGTTGTATTTTTAGCTATGTGAGGCACATGTTTATGTATTAAATGTCATTCAGTGGCAATGCAGCATGTATAAACACAGAAAAACCCAGCAAAATAAAGTGTAATACTGTCATGGCAGTTTTAACTGTACTCAAAAGGGCTGTGCTTTCATGTATAAAGGACAAGGATTATATTTACAGTGAGCTGCGAATTTAGCAGAGATAATATGTACTTTGATTGCAGATTCATACGTTATCTATACCTTCATAAGCAAAGAATCAATCGAATAGATCCACTGAGCCTGCCCATGGCATTGCCAAACGATCATTTTCTACCAATGTAACCAGCCCAAACTAATATACAAACATTCCACTTCTATTTAATTTAGTGTCTGTGGATAGCCAGTTCCAGATGTTAGCAACCAATTTATTAATCGAAGAGATGCCTGTGATAGAAATACTATTCAGCTGTAAGTTTTATATTTTTCACCCACTGCACTAGGCAGTTAAAAGTTCTTTTTAGACTTAAAGACTTGAAAAATATTATATCTCAGTATCATGCGACCATATATCTTCATTAATAAATACAGTTACAAATGATTCAGCCTACTTTTAGATTATGCAATACAGGTACATTTTGTGATCATCCTTTGCAATATTTTCAATCTATTATACAATCTATATATTATGCAATCTATGTTTCAAACAACGTTATGTGTAAAAGACTCTTATCTTGTGCCCTAAACGTTAACTAGTTCTGTAGGCAGTACCTAACATGATATTCTTACCTGCAGAACAGTTGTCACACAACCATCTATTAAATAGCAAGTGTTCTATTAATATAACAGAAAATATTTAAAAAGCACGTGAAGAGGGCAACTTTGTAGGGATGAAACATGTAAACATAAGATGATAATGACAGAAACAAGAAGCATGACAAATTGAATCCCTCATCTAATCATTATGCATTTGCTTTTGACCTTTCCTTCACTTTTGTACCAAGTGAACCCATACGTTCCCTATGGACATTTTTTCAAGAATCATACCAGTATTACATGAACTATTTTCTAAAATCAGTCTTCCATATTGCATCATTGCGCTGTCTTATATGCCACCTTTGATTTCATCTTTTTCTCGTTTTCTGAATGCATCTCATCACACCTATTTTCTCCCTGATAATACACTATCCTAATATCATGCAGCTATACATAGTTTGGTATTTAACTGTGCATCCTTGTCAAGGGCTTTGCATATTTCTTTATAATTCAGCCCTGCCATATTTCTTACCATTTTTCTCGATCATCTTTTGTAATAACAATACCAAAAATTCTAGTTTCTCGATTTTCCTGGCAAAATAGGACAACTAATTCTGATATGGCCTTACTAGTGTGCCCTGTACAATAAGAAACAGAGTATACCTCTAGAGTCCATTTCCCTAGGCATGCATTGCCAAAACATTTTGACTGTAGGCACTTCTGAGTCATACTGTTCTGAACTGTTCATGCCAGTGGCAATTATCACTTCAGAACTGGTTCCCCCTTCATTCTTCTCTCAGTTCACTCCTACAAGGCCACCTGGTGTGTAAATGTTCTTTGAATTTCATCTTATAAAGTGAATAACCTCACACATTTCCACATTTAACCTTAGCTGACATTCATATGATCAGTTTGAAAATTTCTGATGGTCTACACAAGGATTATGCTTCCCACTGGTAAGTGCGGCTCCAAAGCCTGTTTGAGGTTGTTCATTTTCTGAGAACTGCATACTGCAGTTGTGGATAACACTGACATAACATCTTCAAACAGGTGCCATTATAAAGGTAGTCAGGCCCTGTAGAATCATTCAAAAGTTATGCTAGAAAACCAGAAGTTGCCTAGTAGCTGTTTGTATTGCATGTGGATCAGTTTGCCCTGGTATACAACACTGCAAGTGGTATATATTATTATAACACAGAAATGAGAATCCACAGATATTGCATAAATCTCAGACTTGCTAAGGGAAGTCTTTCAGCTGAGGCTACCATTGGACAACTGAACGGTAATGGTTTTATGTTCAAAGATTGTCAAAATGTGAAGATGCTGATAATATATTTGGGAAAATCTATCTGTGCATAATATGTACATGCACAATAATATAATGATATTATACCTTTACATTATTGTTTTGTATACAAACCTGTGTGTTACTGGTATAAGCAAAGCAGCAGTTTTTCTTTTTAAATTAACTATAGAAATGTTACACTCATACCAGTTAACACATTTTACTGAAATCTATATGTCCTCTCTATTTGCTGTCCTCACTTTACATAGTTACCCTTTCATCGCTAATTGGTAAAGCTCTTAATAGTCTGATTTCTTTCATTTCAATCCTAGGACAATTTTACTGGAAAAATTCTATGCGACAACTCAAAAAGGTTATACAGCCTGACCCAAACTGGTCTCCAGTGGGGTGGACATAGCCCTGTAGCTGAGATATATCTGGAGTTCAGTAAGGTCACTAGTGCACACATAATAGAAGGCTTGAGGGGGTAATTAAGTGGTGTGGTATTGGGGTTAGTTGGTAAATTGAAAAACATCTGGCTGGCTGAGCAGAACAGAGGTGTGATAGTCAAAACTATCTTACAAAAATAGATCCGTATCCAGTAGAATAGATTCGTATCCAGTAGAGTGCTATATAATCCAATGTAAGGAATGACCCAGTTTAACATATTTGTGATTCATGCCACATGTGTTCAGGACACAAAGATTAGCTAGTTAGTCTCAAGATAGGGGGAAGTTAGCATCCAGCAATGCTTGGCCTGGCCTGGTCTGGTTTGCAGGGAGGTCTGATAGAAGGGATCTAAAGCACAAAAATGCAGGATTATAAAGTGTGATATTGGAGTTCACTGGAAACACACATGTTTTAGATGGGTAACACTATCAAAGATGGAGGAAAAAGATATCTGAAGATTATAATTACTTGTTGGCTGAATCATTTGGTATGGAAATTCAATGCTCATTGTTTCTTGCAGTAATTATATATAAATAAAATACAAATAAATAATTGTTTTTTGTTTAGGCGGTTGTTATGTAGAATTAGCTTTTTTAAACTTAGTGAATTAAATTAGTTAACATTTTCATTTTTAGCAATTCTTGTTAATAATGTATTTTGTACAGGAGCTTTTCTCCCCAGGTCCCCACTGAAAAGGGGTTACATTGTATCCCACTGAGATTATTCTGGTAAATGAATAAAAATAAAGAAATAAACTGTGTAGGATGTAGGATTTGTAGTTAGCTATATCAAAACTTGATCTAGTAGCTAGGCCTTAGATATGAAACAATATGAGTGGCAGTCTCTGACAGAGAGATATAAAGACACAATGGGACTCTGTCAGGAACCGTCCAGGAGTATCTGCTGTACAGTCAGGAGCTGCCTATATCTGTAGTGTTAATTTAATTAGACTTTAGTAAGTCTGTGAAACTTTTCAGTGCACTATTTGGATCATAATGCAAGGCCTGTTAAAACTTTGACCGTGTATCTTAAAATGTACACCATTTTTGGCATCTGGTGTGTAGCTTGGTAAGGGGTTTATCTAGCCCTTAGTTTTAGTTATGATTTCATGCCTTGTGTTTTCTTTTGAGATCAGGTTAAAATCTCAAAATAATACATAGTATTAGGGATTTTATTTTCTGTGCAAGTTCTAAAGCTCTGTATTTTGTTGTTAGGCTATGTGACATATATAGTACGCTTTTAATAATATTGCTTTAAATATCCATTTTAAAATGAGATTAATACAGTATCTGCCACAGATTTTTTCTATTATATTATTTTGCTGTAATACTTTTAAATATCTGAGTAGTCATCTCTTTCTGGCACACGTTGCACTTGACATTTTTACAAATGTATGGTGTTGGCAAACCTCTGTTACATTCCACATTAAAAACTGATGTTCCTTTTGTACTTTTTTGTTTTTTATATCACTTCAAATGTCAAGAATTCAGGTACAGCAAATAACTCAAATGTCAGTTAATCTAAAATATACTGAAGCCTTTCCTGCCTACCTTCTCAATTTCTCAGATGTATTCACTGTCTGCTCCTCATTAAACCAACTCTAATCTTAATATAATGATTTATGGTAATGCATCAAATGACTATATGAATTTGAGAATTGTTAATTGTGATGTAGCAAAGATCTTAGTGCCCCTGCATGAATTACCCAGAACTCTTTATGAGCATCCACATAAACCAAAGTTCATCCCTGTTGGTATTCAAGTGCAACTTAGATCTATGGATGGGAAACAGAAATTTAACCCAGGACCAAGGGAGCCCGCAGGCAGGTGCAAGGGGGTGCACTTGCACCCCCCTGGATTTTCTTAAAGCTATCTGTGATGATTTGGCAAAATACACTTTTTTCTATCATTTCCACTTAGTAATCATTTTTTCTTTACGGAGGACTCATGCGTGCATCGCACGTTAAAGTGAATTAATTTAAATACTAAGTGTGCGCGGAAATACACTATGTTCTGTTCTGATCACATCCTTGCACGCTATGCTGCCAGAGTTACTCACAGTAAGGAAACTCCATTACTTATTTTATGCAGGAGAAGGGCTCCCCTCTGTTACTTATTGTATGGAGAAGTGCTCCATCAGATTTATAGTCAACGTGGTTGTAGAGGAGTAGGTGAGCTTTATTTGACCTTTGTGCTTTTGCAGCAGTTTTTCTTTTTATTTGCTTTCTTAAAAGAAATGATTGCACAAAATGACACGCTACACTGTGTTGTATGCAGATTGTACCCTCCAGTCTGAGCTGAGATTTCGAAAAGGTATAGATCAAGATCACGCACTTGGTGGAACAATATTTTAAGTGGGTCTGAACTGTGCATACTGGTATGAATTCATTCTGCAAATAAAGTGTGTTCCACATATATTTATCGAGTTTGTAGCTGTAGAATAAACACTGAAACTTAGGTTAGTCAAGCTGCTGTGAACATTCATATCAAATAGTTTTTTTTTTGTACTTGTAGATTCATTATTCTTTAAACAAGGGATCCCTTTACAACACGTACATGTTATGTTTTCATGTGTGTTGTGATCATTTTAATGTGAAGAAGTGCTTAGGGCTTGACCCTCGAGAATTGTGGGTTTTAGGTTAAATATCAGGGGTTTATAGTGCAACTCATGCGACTACTCACCACCAAATCGCTCCACTCCATGCTTTTCACTGTTTTCTCTGCAGAATGCTTTACTTTTCTTCTGTATTTTTGCGGCATACCTCTCAGCTATCCCTACATGTAGTTCAAAATGTGTGTATGTTTTAATTAGACATTTTGAGATATTCTAGGTTATTAATACCAACTGTTTTAATAACATCTCTTGGGGGAGCCATTTTTCTCAATTGTTATTAAGTTAGGCCTAATTCTGGAGATAAGATTTTGAGAGTTATATTTTACAAATAACTGTAACATGCTGGTAGCTTCCATGCTTATAAAAGCCAAAAAGAAAATGCTTGTTTGATAACATTCTCTAGAATTAAAAACTCAGTCGAAAAAAAAATCTGTGGTATGGACATGTTCGAGAGGACTGTGTGAGCTGCTGTTTTTTCCCCTCTTGAATACTTGTACATAAACTAGATTAGCTGTGCCAAAAAAAAAATGCCAAAAGTAAACTACATCTGCCTTTCAGTCTCAGCATTATTGCAGTCAGGAAAAAAAAAGTTTTAGTACAAATTTTTACAGTATCCCTGCTACCAGCATCAAGTTTATGTTCTATGTTAACTTTCTCCATACAATGTCTTCATTCCAGTCAACACATATAAACAGATAATGTCATATACATTACTTACATTTTCATATTAGGTGAGTAGTGTGATTGCATTGTAGAAGGCATGTAAAAATGTATTTCTAAGCTACACCACAGTAACATGTATTTGATGTCATGAGTGGCTTGGAAGGTCAATGGGTATAATATTAACCATTCTTTAATAGTAACAGATGTTTGGTAGTACTGACTGAGAGATCTCAAGTCTAGTTGTGATGTACTCATCTGGAATAATTTCAATATGAAGAAAGTTTACATTTGATAATGAATAAGATGTATGTATATTGTATGCAATAAAACATATTATACAGAGTATGTGATTTTTCAGGGAATTTCATTTGCTGTTTTAACTTTCTAGTTTTAATATATAACTTTAGTGGTGGTTTGAGTGCTTTGTGGCAGGCTGATGTGTCACTGTAAAAATAGGACAGTTAAAGCTGAGGGACGTTGACTGACAAGACTTTGGAAGAACTTTTTAGGTATTGCAATGGTAGTGATTTGGCTGTATGGTATAATGTTGATGGACACCCTACTCTGGTTAAGCTGGGACACTGATTTACAATGTGCAGTTTGCATATTTGCTTTGGTAGCTTCATTGTTCTGCAACTGGATATATTTGAATTTCTGTATTGTTTTGCGGTGAAGCTCATTCTCTGGGGAGGCACACATGGACTGTCATGTTCTCATTAGGTAGGTTTGTAACATTTTTTTGGAGTTTGTAGGAGTGCGCCATACGGGTAGCTCATATTTTGTTAAAGATGGTAGTGTGCGTGCGTCTTGATACACAGGGCTGTAGCTTCTACTCACACAGCATGTAAATTTGTATTTTCAGGGGGTGGGGGTGTGACAGTAGTGAGTATGTCCTCATTTGAATGAGATGCCTAGTAACTATGAACATCTTTTTTCAGCTTGTCACCCATTCCCTATTGCAATATACCAGCTTACCATATCTTTTAATGAGACATAGGCGATTTATTCTTCAAGGGCAATGGGCACTGAATTTGTAGATGAAACACTGACATAAGTTGTTTTACAGCAACAATCTCTTCATTAGTTTCAGATCTTTTTAATGTGGAATTATTCAGGTGACTTACTTCTGCAGAAATGGTGCACATTGACTGATATTGGCGGATTGTAATGACAGACGTTTGAGTGGCCTTTTATGGTTGAAATTAAATTGGGCAGTTTGTCATTATTGGTTCATATGTTTTATTTCATTGCTTACTGGGAAAATGTTCAAAACTATAAATTTAAAATACATTCTATCAAGTGGTGCTGTATTTAACAAGGGATATAACTAAATTATTATATATTAGAAATGATTCAGCTTCCTGATTGTATTAAAGAACTTTTGCATGGTCCTAAAATGTGTGCAAGAGGCCAATGATTTGAAAACAGCCCAAAGGTAAACTTAATCTACCAATGGCCAGATGCATTTTCTTTGAATGTGGGTTTCAATGCTGTTTCAGTTAATGTGATTTGCAGAGATAGAGAAGTTTTAATGCTAAGTCTGTTTTCATTGTCAAATGTCTATCAGTGTTTGTGCTATAAAATTTGTAAATTAAACTGAAATATCTGTAATATCGTAGAAGTAGAGCATAAAACAGTATGCACATAGAGTTTTGAACAGTGTGTATGGCAACTGGGGAGAAATAGCCAAGTAATGGGACACTGAAATGGCTGTGTGGGTGGGGGCTGCGTGGGGGGGGGGGGCTGCATGGGGGTGAGTGGGCAGGGCTCTGGGTTTGCACCCCCCTGCAAAATATCCTGCGGGCTCCCTTACCCAGGACTGCCTAATGGACAGAGGCAGTTTCTAAATACTTTGTGCCGTGCATGGGTGGGGGTGCAGTGGTCACATCAAACTATCTATGGTATGATACCAGTTCTTCTCATTAGGGGTAGTATATAATTATTGAACATGGTATAGGTAAGGCTAATGTGTAACCAAATGGAATTGGTTATTCTGAGCACAAAAAGGGGAAACTGGCTAAGCTTAAAATGGCCTGCAAGGGCAGCTAGCCTAATACTTACCTATGAGCCTATGAAATGCTTAGGACCTTGAGTGGAGTATCGTAAGCTCTTTAGCAGAATTAGATCACTCCACAGATATCTCAGTCTTATTTAAATTACTTTTCATACCCTTTTCTTCAACAAGAGGAAAATGTCATTTAGACTCTCTTCTTCTTCTTTTGGCTTTTTTCCCAGTTAGGGGTTGCCACAGCAGATCACCTGTCCGCTCATGAATGGCAGTGGAGTTTTATGGTGTCAATTTGCCAGCCCAGCACCCAACCTTCCACAGAAGGCACACACACACACACACACACACACACACACACACACACACACACACACACACACACACACACACACACACACACAGACACACACACACACACTCTCACTCCTACGGCCAATTTAGAGTATCCAATCCACCTATACCATGTCTTTGGGGTGTGGGAGGAAACCAGAGCACCCAGAGGAAACCCACATGACCACAGGGTGGATATGCAGACTCCACACAGAAGGCACCCCTGCCAAGGATTGAACCAGAGAACCTGTTGCTGTGAGGCGGCAACGCTAACCGCTGCACCACCACGGCCACCCGTCTTTCTTCATATGGCACAGATTCACATAATTTGAAATATCTATAAACACAATGCCCTGAGCAATGAGTGTAGCCCTTTCCTTGCTCAAAATCATTCATCTGTTCTCCCTTTTTTTGGAAAGCCTCTAACCTCCATGTCCTATATGATTCTCCTACAGGGCCCACTATAAAAAAACCCATGAATAAGAAAGACCTGTCAGACTTTATAGCCATGATAAGCATTCCAGTCAGATGCCTCCTCTGCAGACCCTACCAACCTGTCACAATCTAGCATCTTATTAAACTAGTCCTTATCTTAATATTCTTTCTTCCTTCAACAAACATTCTTCTGTTTTTTTTTTAAGTGACAACAAGGGAAGTAAGAAAATGACTTGAAAAATTAAAAAGGAAAATTAACCCTAATCCTAGCATCCACCTCACCTTTTCCCAGACTCTGTGCATAAACACTTTCCAAACTTGTAGTCCATATTTTCACTAACAGAGGAATTACCCCCCCCACACACATTTAAACAATCCCACATAACATCCATTCCTTAAAAAATAATAATCCAGCCTAATCTTTATTCCTTGTCCTGTTACTATAAATAAAAAAAAAAACTGCTATATAACATTATGAATGCTTCAACAAGTATAGGCTTAAGAAATACTCACAGCAGTGGTTCAGAGCTGGTCATACTACTCTTACTGACAGCATTGCAAAGGGGACATATATCCAGAGCCATCTTTATAGAATTTAACAGGGCCTTTGAGCAAACCACCAAATCTTCCTACAAAAGATGGAATTACTCAGTTTTAGCTCTAATATAATTTTTTCATTCATGTTTAGTTGAACGTTTAAAGTCAAAACAGGCAATCTAATCATAACTAAAGGCCAGCTTACTAGAGAAGTGCCAAACAGACTGGTTTTCATCCCATTATTCTCCATTCTTAATATGAATACACTCTCCACAAATATCGCATTTTATGCAGATGATCTCATACTATGCAAAGAGAATATAATACCCCAGAACTATAAGTATGACAAGAACACTCCACATGGTAACAAAAAACAATGATAATAAATAAAAACAAAGCATCACTCATGGCATTCAGGATATGAACTACACACACTGCTTCCTGTCCCTTAAAAATTGTCACCTCCACTAATTTCACCATGTATGGTGTCCAGTAATGTAAATATTTACACTTGACTCAACACTTTTCCTAAGGAATCACATAGCAAATGTCACTAAAGATATTATTTCCCAGCTTAAAGCAATCTATTATCTTTCTAACCATCTCACTGCAGAAGTCAGAATACCATCAGCTGAGAATGCATTAATTCCTAACCTAAAATGTGCTCTAACTGAAGTCGACCAACATCAAGCTCATAACATCAATCTAATACAAATCACTAATGATTCAATAAACAGATCTATGAATCATTCATTATAAGCCTTACAGTTTATCTCTCCAAAAAAGCCAACTGCCTATTCAATGCAGCTAGATCCAGTCTCCTCTTATCTGGTTTATCCTTCAAAATCCCCCACGAATGCTACTGCCCCTCTGTTGTATCTAAATTGCAAGTAAAACAATCACAATACTCACTATGAAACCAATATAGCAATGTCCTTAACCCTGCAAGGCCCTCGATAAATCTGGCCCTCATAAAAAGATGGTTTAGTAAAATTGTTCCCAATAAGTGAAGCAGTCTTCCATGAATAAGACCAGCTACTGATTACAAAGCTTTCAGATACACACTTTATGACTACCTAAAAGAAATCTACCATTGCGCTTGCAATCTTGACAAAAGTTAATCTTACACAACACACACCACACAGCAGCAACCTTTAGTAATGCTTATTTCAATGTAGACTCTTCAGAACAAACTGAAAGCATCAGTTATGCAAACATGTAAATATGGCTTTCTACATGTTTGCTAAACTACCACCCTAATGATCCTTTCTCCAATTTCTCTTATCCCTGTTTCTCTCCTCTGCCTCTAATTTCCCTTCATTGATTTCTTATTATATTCTCATACAGTTCTTCCAACATCTCACTCTCTTCTTACTACTAACACCCTAGGATTCTTTCTCATCTAACTACTATAGTCATGACTCACTACAAGAATATATTAATTCTGCCATATACAAAATTTGGTTCCGTTAATATGCTGCGTGATATTCCATATACGTGATGATGATGATGATACTTTACTTGTCCCATTATAAGAGGGACAAGTTCACCACAAGATGCAGACCTTGCATGTACCACTTAAATGTATTTTATCATTTGTAAGTACTCTTTCTAGGTTCGTAGGCTCATAGGTGTATACTAGGCTTAGTTTGATTATTCATTCATCCACAACCCCTTTTTTCCCCATTTTTGCAGATGGGCTCAGAGTGTCATTTCACCAGTGACAATCATCTTGAGCCAAGGTTTACACCACTAGGTGGCTAGGTCTGCTGTTGTAGTTCCACACCACACACTCGCATGCACACTCACACCTATGGTTAATTTAGAGCGACTGATTCATGTAATGCATGTCTTTGGAATATGGGAGGAAACCAGCACCCAGAGAAAACCCACATAAACACACAGAGGACATGCAGACTCCACACACAAGGCACCCCAGCCAGGAATTGAAGAGGGGAACCTCTTGCTGTGAGGCACCAACACTATCTGCTGTGCCACTGTTAATATCTAACTTGATTATCTCATCTGTATTATCAGTGCATATGTAATTTTTCCATTTAAGGTGCTTATTTACATTCTATTGTAAATGCTTTTTGGCTTTTTTTTTATTTTGTTTTTCAACATACTTCATGTGATTTATTTTATATGTGTAAATTGCTTTGCTTCACCATTCAGGTTATGGATGAAAAGGATCTTGGGGCCAACCCACCCAACTGGTTGACAAAGAAAGAAAGAAAAGAAAATGGTGCCTCTGCAAATAGGGTTAACAGTATTTTTCTATCAGGTCATAATAATTTATCCTTCACTTTCTGCAGCCATCTACATACAAGGGTAATTTCTTAATATCGGAGTGAGTGGTGTTCTGCTCTTTTGCTGTAAACAATATTTAGAATGGAAGACTTTCTGAAAAGCCTCTCTTACGTCTAACAGTCATGCCCACCCTGTACACTGCCGTACCACACCTGCTATACTGGGCAAGGATTAGTTAACTTCTGTAATTTGTTATTTGCCATAGTCAACACTAGTCAACATTACTTTACTACCACAGCTATCAGTATATGGGGCTAGATTCCAAAACACTTGCTCTAAGTGTAAGTGACTTACTTTGGAGTAAGACCTATCTTTAAAGCAGGTTTACAATTGACTAAATAACTCACACTGAGACCAAGTCTTTTAGAATCAAGTCCATATCATCTCATATGTTTAGTCACGGGCTATATCACTGGGGCTTACCAGATGATACTGAAATAATATTTTCATGGTGAGAGTCTTTTGAAAATTCTTCTTTCCTCTTGCCAGGTTGTTTCTTTGTCATTCATACAGGTAGCAGACTAAAATCCTTTAAAATGAATAATTTATGCAATCACTCCTTTCTTAGGCTAATAGGTTCTTTTACTAACAGTCCTTGCCAAAGAAAAACATAATTTATGCCTTTAATTTCAACCCTGTTATTTTTCTAAATAAAGAAGTTGGGCAGATTGAAAGTTCTTCAACTGCCTAGAAGGTATTCAAATTTTGGTGATTACAGACAGCTGCACTTCGATCATGCTTATTGATCAATTTATTCCAAAATATCTTTTATGAATATTTACAACACTCCAAGAATGTTTAGAACTGCTTTAGGGTTTAAATGATATACCTTTAGCAAATTAATCATTATACAGAATAGATTTCTGGACCTGGTATCCTGCAATGAGGAAAGTTATTTTATCTACACACACACACACACACACACACATATATATATATATATATATATATATATATATATATAATTATTTTATCTACTCAAGTATTTAGGCAACTCAAATTATTATTTTATTAGTTTTAATATTAAGTACTAAAGACCACTGCATCACAGTACATAGTGTATCACTGGGAGATATTTTGCTTTAGTTTACTGATATTTATAAAACTGCAGTTAACCAGTTTGTCCAATGTATTACCAAGTACACTTCAGCTTTAAAACCTGATGAAAGGTATCCTGGAGGAATGTGACTGCACCAGAAATTAAACTTATTTAGAGGTTTCAAACTTCTTTCACCAGTAGAAAACAAGTTCAGATTAAGCAAATCCTGCAATAAGCTAAAACATATATTCTTATTGTTAAGTTAGCCATCAAAAGTTCATTGCTCAGAAGGGTTCTATTATTAAATGTTGACTTCTTGAAAGTCAATACATTGAAAGGACAAAAAAATGTCTGAAAAGTGAAAGGGCAAAAAAATCACTTTTATTTATTTATTTTTAACAGGGGAGCAACCCCCCCCCCCACACCCCGCAGCCATAGACATGTTAGCCTTACTTACATTTTCTTGAGGTTTTTGAGAGATCTCTGGGAAAATATTTATTTGCCATCATTGAGTCTCCAGTTCAGATCTTGTCAAGAGTACATATCCTGCCTGTGTCTGCATTTGTTTTGCTGATTGGTCTGGTTTTTTTCCATATTCCTAAGACATGCTGAAGCTGAATTGGAAATTATTGTGTATAGTTAGGTGACTGGTTTACTCTGAAATGTGATAAACACCAATATACATTTAGATATTGTATCACCTTTGAGTCTGTTTAAAAAATCTTCTTATATTTTTATGGGATAAAAGCACTAAAATTAATGTCTGGCATTTGAAGATAAAAAATAATAAAAAGACGGCCGAGAACACCCAAAAGCTTTAATAAAACATTAAACATTTTGAAGAGAACTTTTTATTTACTCATTCTTTGGGATTTTAGTTATGAGTGTTGCTGGTTTTCTAGTCATAGTAGACAGTTTTGTCTTTATTTTTATCTGTGGGAACAAGTTCTGCCAATGAGTTCCTTTAGGTTCAGTTTTGGGGTCTGGCTTCATGAAAAGAAAATAATACTGATATATTTATTTTTAGATAGTGTCAAATCTAATGTAACTAAATATTTTTTTTCCAAATGACTCTCGGGAATGAGAATTTCCTCCTTTATGTCAACCCATGTTCTCCTTTTGTTTAGAACATACAAAGTCCTTCTTCATCCAGTCCTGAATCATAGTCCTTTTTTTTTAGTACTATGAGGCAGCTAGTGATAAATTTGAAACTATTCTAAAGAAATTTACCAGATTTAATGTTCTCTATCATTTTTACAGAGACTGACAACAGTTATTAAATCTATTTAGCACTGTTAAAAGAGTTTTGAAAAGCAAACTGATTTGGGCTTTCAATTCTTATCAAGAAATTCAATTAATGGCTATACTGTACTCTGTAATATTTTAATCTTTCTTGCAGCAACAGAGACATGACTTTTAAATTCAATACCATAAGCAACACTGCTTTAAGATGAGATAGTTTTGTGATTCATTTAATTTCAAAGCTCTGGAATTAGGGCAGATTCACTTGACAGCACCAGTAATGCATTTCTTCTCAAGTAGGTTTTACATTCTTGGATGGCATAAAATGTTTTATTCCAAACTACAGCTATACTAAACTGCAAGAAGGCTTGTCATCCAACAACTTATCATTCATATGCAAACATGTGAGTCACACAACATTATATGAAAGTGCAATGGGGAAAGTCAATGGGATGCAGGCCTGCATAACCAAAGGAGCCTTGGAAAAATATTGAGGATACCCCTTTCCTCTCAGAGTATTGGTTCAGCTTAATTAAAATACAACAGCTTTCGATAGCCACAGGAAAATACTATGCTTCCAGAAAGCATGTATTGGACAGAAACAAAGATTGTAGGGACACTAAAGTATATGGGTATGGATGTTTTGAGCATGTATACACTATAAGAAAGCATGACATGATCTGAGCATGGTCTATATTACAAGATCAACACTTTAGTTAATCGAATAACTAAAGATCGATCTTGTAATATCGAAACCTAAAAATGTCGAACAACTGATTTAACCCAGGGAAAAAAGAAGTTATGTACTCACCATAACGTTCCATCTGAGTAGTTGTACTTCATTTGTCTTCAACCTGTGGGATACGGATCCGTATCGGATCCGAGCCGGCAAATATTTCTAGCATCAGCTTCGAGCTCCAGACTCCTCCCCTTACCCATAATATACCTCCACCGCCTTCCATCCCCAGATCAAATTTGCTGAACTTATACATAGAACCCGACCTGATAACATACTTGTGACCTATACTGCAGCCCGTAGGCTGAACATGCACCAAGGTCCGGGGGAAGGAGGGAGGGACGGTTGAAGACAAATGAAGTACAGCTACTCAGATGGAATGTTAGGGTGAGTACATAACTTCTTTATCTGAAGTAGTTTGCTTCATTTGGTCTTTAACCTGTAGGACAGAGTTCCCAGCTGCTAAACTCCTGGGAGACCCTCAGGGAAGGATATTCCGAAGCACTGCAGAGCCAAAGGATGCTCTCCTTCTGGAAGTCAAATCCAATTTGTAATGAGAAATAAATGTATGAGATGAGGACCAGGTAGCTGCAGAGCAAATGTCATCCAAAGACACTCTAGACCAGAAAGCCACAAAAAGCATGGGCCTAGTGGAATGAGCTTTTACCTGACCTGGAGGAGACATGCCTTTGTCCTTATAGACCTGCAGGATGCATGAAGAAATCCATCTAGCTATAGTGACCTTGGAAATAGGTTTCCCCAAAAAGGGTCTATAGAAGGAAACAAACAATTGATCAGATTTATGAAAAATTTTTGTCCTGTGTAAATAGAATCATAACTGTCTATGAACATCCAACATGTGTAGCTTGTATTCCATCTTGTTCGTAAAATTGGGAAAGAACACAGGCAAATGTATAGTCTGATTGATATTGACTGGTAATGCCACCTTAGGAAGAAAAAATGGACTGGTTCGAAGGGAAACTCTGTCTATGAAAAATCATGTACAGAAATTTGATGGACAAAGCCTGTAATTCTGAAACCCTTCTAGTAGAAGTAATAGCTACCAGAAAAGCTGTTTTCCACGATAGAAATTTTAGATCTGCAGTAGCGGCAGGCTCGAAAGGCGGAACGACCAGAGCTTGGAGAACCATAGTAAGGTCGCATGGGGGAACAGGGTCTTTGACTGGGAGGCATAGCAAAAAGGTACCTTTGATAAAAGCTTTACACAGTCTGGAAGATGCTAAGGATGCAGAATTCTTACCCACATGAAAATGGGAAATGGCAGCCAACTGAACTTTGACAGTAGAAGAATTACCTCCATTCTGGAAAATATCAGCTAAAAAATCAAAAATAGCAGAAATAGGAGCCGTGAAAGGGTCTAAACTCCTCTGAGAGGCTCAGAAAGAAAAACATTTCCACTTGCTGTGATAAACCTTTGGTTGAAGACTTATGAGCAGCTACCAAAATAGATCTAACTGAGGAGGATAGTCTAGGAGTCCTAGCAATTATGGAAACTGGAGCAGCCACACCGTGAGCTTCAGGCTGTCCAGACTCAGATGAGGCACCCCCGAGGGGTGTGAAATCAGATCCTGAATGGGATCTAGGATCCAAGGTGGAGCCAGAAGGTGAGACCAAAGGAAGGGAAACCATACCTGGCGAGGCCAGAATGGGGCAATGAGGATCACCTTGCTCCCCAGTTGACAAGCTTTCTGCAGATACCTCGGAATGAGAGGCACTGGCAGGTAAGCATACAGAAGCCTGGGAGGCTAATCATAAATTAGAGCATCTCTGGGGGACTCCCCCGGCGGGGGGTTCAGAGTGAAAAACCTGCTGCGCTTTGCGTTGAAAGGAGATGCAAAGAGATCACAGAAAGGTTGACCCCCACTCGCTGAAGATCTGTTCCGCTACTGACAGATTCAGAGACCACTTGTAAGGCATCAGAATGGTCTGACTTAGCCTGTCCGCTGGAATGTTGGACCATCCCAAAATGTGCATTGTGATGAGAAAGCGACCGGTAGAGATCGCCCATTCCCACACTCCCATGTTCTCGCGACAAAGGGGGTAAGATCTGGTCCTTCCCTGTTTGTTGATATACCAGACTACTGACATGTTGTCTGACTGAAGGGCAATCGTCCCCAGAGGAAAAAAGGCATGAAGGGTCTGCAATGCTAGAAGGACCGCCCTCATCTCTAGGACATTGATATGCAAGATGGTCTCTATGGGGGACCACAGGCCTTGGACTGTCCTGCACGAACAATGCCACCCCACCTGAATTGGGAGGCATCCGTGGTCACTGTGGTTTGCGCCGCAGCTGGAGCAAAGGGTCTTCCCTCCAAAATGTCTGGAGAGCTCATCCACCATATGAGGGCCGACCGGCATACACGACTTAGGTGGATAGGATAAGTTAGTGGTTGCTCCAACAAGGACCACTGAACCGCTAGAGTCCACTGAAGAATCTGCATGTGTAGCTGTGCACATGGAAGAAGAGTTATGGTCACCGCCATTGAGCCTAGGGCTCTCAACACTGATTCTGCCATCAGGAGGTGCGAATGGTAGATCAGGGAGACATGCATCTTGAGGTTTTGAACTCTCTCCAAAGTTAGGAATACTTTGCACTGAAGTGTATCTATCCTGGCACCAATGTACCTATACAGGATCTAGGAGAGATTTGGATGTGTTGCTTGTGATACCTAAACTCAGGGCAAGTGTCAGAAAGTAATCCATGGTTTGGGAAAGTAGACGCCTGGTGGGAGCAGTGAGGAGCCAATCATCCAGGTATGGATAGACCTGAATCCCCTGAAGCCTCAGGTGAGCTGCTACAACCACCATCACTTTGGTGAACACCCTGGGGGCTGTGGTGAGACCAAAGGGTAGGGCTCAAAATTAATAATGATTGGTCCCTAGTTGGAAGTGGAGAATCCTCCTGGAGCTTCTGTGCATTTTTATGTGATAGTAAGCATCCTGGAAGTCTAACAAACACATCCAGTTGCATTCTTGCAGGTATGGCATGATGGACTTTAGTGTGACTATCTTGAACTTCTTTTTGGCAACTGACAGGTTCAGGTTAGAGAGGTCCAGAATGGGCCTTAAGTCCCCTGTTTTCCTTGGCACCAAAAAGAACCTGGAGTAGAAGCCCAATCTGGACTGATTGGGGGTGTGTGTGTGGTTTCTATGGCTTATTTTTCTAGCAGCTTGGACATTTCCTATGCTGCTGCCTCCCTTTGCATGGGTGGAATGTCTGCGAGGTATCTGGGAGATATGGGGTAACGCACGAAGGGGATAGAATATCCTCTGGATATGATTTGAAGCACCCAATGGTCCATTGTTATGGACTCCCATGCTGCTGCGTGCAAGGACAATCATCCCCCAACTGCCTCCAGAGTAGAGCAGCCAGGCAACCCCCCAGGGTTGCTGCCTGGGTCTTTCCGAGAATGGTTCTTGAGACCTAAAGTTTCGTGGACCCCTTCTGCCTCTGGGCTGGCATCCATTCTGTCCCCCTCTGCCTACAGGAGAAGAAGAGTCCTGAGTGTCATGGGAATACTGAGACTTCCAAAACCACATCTTCTTTTGCCCTCTCTGGTTCTGGGAAAATGACCTTTGAGGGTTAGAGAAGCAGATTCCGATGGCAGACAGTGTCTTCCCATCCTTCTCACTCTGGACTAGTGTCTCCTTCGTGGTCTTACTGAAAGGTGTTGAGCCGTCCTAAGGGGCATTGGCAAAAGGTACCTTAAAGGGTTCAGTAAACTGACACAACCTGAGCCAGGCATTAACCCTCATGGACATGCCAGACACAGCTGTCCTAGCCACTCCTTCCATAGCATGGGAGAAGAGTCGCATGGATATAATTGATACCGCTTTTAAAGTGGATATATTTGCAGAGAACAGAGCCTTGTCCTCCTGCGACATGGACTTGGGTGGAGACTCCTCCAGCTCCTTTACTAGGTTGCACTGGAGTCTAGTGAGATGGGCCAAGTAATTCAGTGACCTGATGGAGAAGGTAGCTGAAGCATACACTTGCTACCCTAGATGATCCATCATCCGTGACTCCCGGTCAGGAGGGTGGACCAAGGAACTCTCCTGAGATAGTTCCTTCTTAGTGGCTGCTGCTACCACCATGGCATCCACAGGGGAGCCCTTATTCCAGGATGGCCCGTCAATGGGGGGGCTTAAAATATTATTGGGTCGTCCGTGGTGTCTGGTTCCTTCCACGCTCACGAGGTAATCAAATCCACTAAAGGATCTGTGGGAGGGGACACCCAAGAAGTAGATTGGCCCATGCTGAAAGCCTCCAGGAACACAGACTCATCAGAAGAGGGCTTGGGGGCAGACTAGCCTTCTCGCTGGCAAAGGATCTCCATGATGTCTCCAAAGTTGACATCCTCAGGAGGTGATCTTGGGGAGCCCTCTCCATCATCTAACTCTGTGTCCTCAGTTAGGGACTTGGGGGGAGTCCAAGTGCCTCCTCTTGCATGTATGCTTGTGAGGCACATCTCCAGTGGTGCTCTCAGGGGAGCAATCGCAAGTCCTCAGGGGGAACCATCTGGGGCTCTTTGAGCACAGGCTGTCCCTCTGGTAAGACAATGGGGACTGTAGACATAGCCGAGGGGGTATAGGCAGAGTCCAAGGGGGTGATCAGGGGTCTCAATCCAATGGAGAGGACCCTTTCTACCACATCGAATGCCAAAAGAGAGTGGACCTCCTGGGAAGCTAATAAGGAGGCCAGTTTCCCCGAGTCTGATGCGAGAATTGGAGTTGGTCCTGAAGTGGACAGAGCTCCGAGGAGGGGGACCTGGACCGACAACATTGGAGCCGATGGAAAAGGTTCCACTTCCTCGGATCCGACACCCAAGCTCTGGCTCCGAGAGCGGCTGGGATCTGAACTGGTTGGATCTGAGACACTCCAGGCAGCTGTCGGCATTGAGGAAACAAGTACCGTTGGTGCCGACCCACTGACCAAGGCCAACCTCAGATCTGAGTACTCCGAAGCAGAAGGTCAGATCGGGAAAGGAGAAATGGGTTGAAAAAAGGGAAGCAAACTCCCCCCTCCAGATGGAGGGGGGGCTGGCAAGACCCCCATCTGGATCTGTGGATGGATAAAGCACCTCATCATCTTATCCAGATCCATATCCGTTATGTGGGTAGCGGGTTGACCATGACAAGGCCATGGACTCTGACCTGGCAGGTTGGGGAACTGAGGCCCGGGAGACTGAACATGCCTCCTCCAGCTCTGGGGAGAACCTTGGAGACCGGAGTTGAGGGGAGTCATGGATCCATGCTGACTTACTTGGAGAAGCGAGGTCCGGGGACCTCTTCCTCTTTCCCTTCATCTTAGACTCTCTCTCCCATTCTCTACCTCTCCTCTGCTCCGCTACCACAGGCTTAGATGCAGGAGTTTGAGTCTGAATCTGGGAGGGAGGAGAGGCCAGAGGAAGAGAAGAGGGTGAGGCAGTCACAGTAGCCGCTGTGACTGAAGCCAAAGATGAGGAAATAGGATCAGCAAAAGGAAGAAGACCTTTGAGGGCCAACTTGGCCTTCCTATCTTTTAAAGCTCAGGGGTTGAACCCCGCAAAAATGGAGCAATCCACAATAAGGTGGGCCACACCTAGTCACAACACACACATAGTGTGGCCATCCACTGGGGAGAGCTTATGGCGACACTCTGTGCAGCACTTGAACACATGTTTTTCAGCCATCTTGCGAGAAGGAAAGAAGCCGTAAGAAAAAAAAAAAACAGGCAAAACCTTTCTCAAGTCTAACACACACACCCACTCACCACTCTAGTTTATAGACAACACCAAAGGGGGGACGGGCACCACAAAACAAACTACTCTAACTATATACCTAAACAAACCAACACTCGATGCCAAAGCGATGGGAGGGGAGAAAGGGTACCTAAACTAACCTAGATCGGCTAAAGAAAAGGAAAGTTTTAAACTTACAGAAGATAAATAACCCACTGCTAGCTGGAGCTCTGAAGACACAATGTATAACAAATCGCGGCAAATGAGATCTGGGGATGGAAGGCAGTGGAGGTGTATTATGGGTAAGGGGAGGAGTCTGGAGCTTGGAGCTGATGCTAGTAATATTTGCCAGCTTGGATCCGATAAGGATCCATATCCCACAGGTTGAAGACCAAATGAAGTAAACTACTTCAGATCACTTCCCTTGGCCATTATGTGGATTATGCCATTTTCTCCAATTTGGAGTGATCTCAGAGTTGGTATATTTAGTTGGGGGTGGGAGCACAGCCCCCCACATCGAGGAGTGTGAGGGTGAAGACCCTCCCACTTGAATTGGGATTTACATTTTTTTTTTCCATGTGGCCAAGGGAAGTGTTGCCCTGGGTTAAATCGTCCGTTCGATATTTTCAGGTTTCGATATTACAAGATCGCTCTTTAGTTATTCGATTAACTAAAGTTTCGATCTTGTAATATAGACCCTCTGAGCATACCACATTTTCAAGCGACAAACAAGAGGAGGGAATCTGTAAATGCAGAATTGGGGGTGAGACATCAGTAGTCACTCTAAGGATAATTCAGCTCTGAAAAAAAACATGTTTTTTCTCAGTAAAAAAACTGTATAATACATTACTAGACCTAGTGGTACAGTATAAATTAAGAGAATAGTTTATTAATGGATAAGACATATGGCTAAAGAAATCAGTGAGACAACTAGATAAAACGATACTTGCTGACGGATTGCACAGACCATAGTTCTTTTCCTTTGCTTGGCATCCCACCACATTCTTGATTCATTCTATCTTCTGAATACTTTGAAAAAGGATGTGAAGTTTTTCTCTGCCTAAGTAGTGTATCTCTGCGTGTTTCTTCTTAACAGGCATTCAGTGTGCAGAAACAGAAAGTGATAGCTACTGTAAGCAGGAATCAATAACCACCACCATGTTTTATGTATCGGTATTGTTTAATTCAGTAGGCTGTGCTCAGGTTGCAAAGGATTCTACTACTTTAGAATAAAATCTAACTCCTCTAACACCCCTATCATGTCTATTACCCCGAGCATGCTATAGCTTGAAAACAAAATAAATGAAAGGCACCACAATGGACTTAAACAAAATAAACAAACATAAAAACATAAAAGAATTAATATGAACACATAAGGTCCAAAATAAACATAAGAAAATGTTATACAAAATACCCTGAACACAATCCATACGATTCATAAATGGGTGGTGGTGACAAAGACCTGTGCAACAGTGAATGGGTGATTTTCTTTTAACCTTTCAGTATTTCACAGAATGGAGCTAATGTAGATAGATATTCATTTAAATTAAATGTTTTCCACTTAGGAGCTATAACATTTAGCTTAGGGGCATGTCTAGGCACATTCCATGAAACAGAATGTAAGTAATATGTCTATGTATTCATTTAGACTAAATGTTATTGCATTTAAGAACAAAAACGTTTAGTTTACATGCATATCTAGACCCATTCCATGAAACATGGATTATTGCATACTGCTTTCACAAGCAATATTCATTTATGAATCCTGAGAAATGTGTTTTGCAGGCTTCCACTCTCCCACACTTTCTTTATTTAAATATTCTCACTCCAGGATCATTGAAATTAGAGGAAAGAGTAAAAGATACTTTAAATTGTACAACTTATCTTTTTCTCTTGAACTGAGTGCCAGCAGTCTCACTGAAATAGCTTCTAACAAAACGTCTGCAAGCTCAATCCACTTGGAAGAACACTGTACCAAGAAGACACAAACTGGAAGAACCTTACTCTTAGGCAAGATGAAATCATAATAATAAAAGTACATGCCTGCAAGATCATCGTGCTTTGTTCTTTGCTTTCCTACTCTGATTAACGGTTATCTGATGGCATTTGCAGTACTGTTCTGCATAATGTTTCTGACTTTGATCAAGAAATAAATGCATTTAGTACAACATCCAAGACTGTGACAGGACACATTTATGGCAACCGATAAAGTGTGGCAGTGAACAAAAACATCAGAGTTAGTGGTGCTTCAAAATCCACCACTGGAGCCATCATCTCAATAATAAATGTTATGCTTGTGACATATTTCATGGAAACAGCCAACCATTGCAGGACATTTAAATAACAAGATGTACACATAAGCAACACACACACACTGAATGGGTAAATGGGAAGCTGTTATCAGGTCATATATATCTTCAGGACGAACTGCTTCACACTTTTTCCGCTCCTTTTACACTATCTCCTGTTTTAGGGTTAGTCTCTACTGGCAAAGTAGATTTCAGTTTAGAGTTAAAAATATTTTAACTAACCTCTGACATTTATAATCAGCACCTGTTTATGTAACACTATTAAGTATTTATTGTGAATCAGATACTGAGCATTTTGCATGTTTTTATGTGACTTGTGTTGTGATACAGCACTGGTGCATACTGGCATGTTTTGGCCACAGACATGTTCCAAAAATGTTCAGAAAACCAGATAAAACCTTGGTTAGTAGCAGGCATTAAGTGCTGCTTCAAACTAAGTCGAGGACTAATATATCCATTTCCAAAGGAAGAAATGTATTAAAAGAGGAATGACGGAATTGAGTAAAATTGTTACTTTTATCATTCCCAGTAACAACTCCTCTTTGGCACTTTAGAAGAATCACAAGTAATCTGTTGTTTTATTTATATAGAACAAAATTTACAAAGCCATTCATACATGATTTGTATTTTTTTTACTGACTTCAAAAACTGAGAATATTCAAAATACACTTTTACCCCACTCCATTCTTTCTGTATTTACAAATATGTACAAGGAAATGTATCAGTTCTTTTTAATTGTATTAAAAATCAATGCTGGTTTTCCCCACTTGTTTATTTCTAAATCATATGGATGTTCCATGGCTAGGCTCAGTGGTGTCCTGAATTGATCCCCCAGATACTGACTGGAATGAGATAGGGATTGGTGTCTTGAGTGGGCTTTGTCGAAATAATCCTCCATTCGGTGATCTGTGTTTACACTGTATAGAGGGCATAGTTGAAGAACTGCTGAGGGGCAGTGGGAGATTACTGCCCGATGATGTTGCAAGCGTCCTGCTGGTACCATGTGTTACCTGTTCAGGCAAAAATGTGCTGACTGAAAGCTGAGTGTTCTGATATTCACGAATAGGCTCCAAGGTCTGACTAGGTGGTATCCCGCCAATCTCCAAAGCAGAGATTTCAATGGATGCTGGAGAGATTTGCTTGTGGGCAATATCCTCATCAATTAGGCTATTCATACGTCTGTGAACTTGCTCCAGGTTTACTTCTTTGTCCTTGGGATGCGGAGGGGAAAAAAAGATAATGGTATTCAGTTAGTAAGGAAAAGATACTATTCCCTTTGAAACAGGACTTTTGCTGATTACAAACATTAATGGAATATTATAACACAGTGCAACAGAATTTCCTTTACAATACCTCTCCTCAATGAAGTAAAACACATACATGCTCAGATATTAACTGCTATTTTAGAACTTGATTCTTATTTTCATACAAAATGTATTTTTAATATTAGGAAATAATTTCACATGTAAAACGTCACAGTAGTTTGGAAGAACTACAAAATATAACTTTGTGTGCAATGAGTCACTGATGTCTAAAAGCACATAGATATAGAGCCAGTGTGCTTAATGCCTACTGCTAGATTGTACTTTAGAAGGGTATTATGTCCTTGTGTCATATTTAATTGATTTACAGTAATAATGCCAGAAGCGTGAGAATCCTGTGATAATATTCTAATTCATATTCAAGCAAAAGTCATGATTTAGGGCAACAAGGACAGGATATTGCTTAAGGTACACAAAGATTATTCTAAACTGAAAATCCCTACAACTACAATACAATAATGAAGGCAGAATAAATGGCAAAAATCAGTATAGTGAGAAAGTAGAACTGGGAGAAGTCTAGAAGAAATACATGCTTCCTTGTTACCTTTGCAATGATGGCATCACTTCTTCTGTGTGTGTGTGTGTGTGTGTGTGTGTGTGTGTGTGTGTGTGTGTGTGTGTGTGTGTGTGTGTGTGTGTGTGTGTGTGTGTGTGTGTATGTGCGCACACGTTTGCACATGTGGATAAGTGGAGGTATTTTGACTTCCATTAATATATCTTTTAAAAGATTTTCTAAACATCCTTTTTACTGCCATCAAAAATTATTTATGCCAATGTGCATTACTAAATGGTTTATACTTATGTCACCCTTAGGTTCATACGTAGGTACTAGGCTATTGGCCCTAGGGCCTATATAAGCATAGCCAAAAAGGTACCCTGGCTTTCGCCACCCAAGAAAATTATTTTCCTGTGCCCCTGTCGAGCAGAGCCACAGACGTGATCCCCGGGGTGAATTTCGTATTTCCCATCCAATCATCAAGATTCTTCTTGAAGAGTGCTAATGAGGAGCTTTGTTTGATATAGATAGGTAGTTTGTTCCAGAGTATGGGAAGTGTTTGGGACAGGAATCTATCCCTCCAGCATGTTCTGTTTTTGTGGTGACAAGGTTTAGGTCCCTAAAGCATTTAGCTCAGAGGGATTGGGATTTCTTTAAGTGGAGCATGTCCAACAGCTCTGGGTTTGACATAGCTTTGTATGTTAGGCAGAGATTGCCTCTGAGTAGGCGATATGCAACGGAGTAAAGCTGGAGTTTTTTTAGATGGTCTGCATAGGGCATCTGTTTGAGGCCAGTAATCCTCTTTGTGAGGTATTTCTGTGGCCTTTCCAGTTGTTGTAGATGTCTTGTGAGGTACATACCAAAAGGGGCATTGTACTCTATAATGGGTCTAATGAGTGATGAGTAGAGGGGAACAATGACCTCTGTTTTCCTGGATGAGAAACCCTTTGTGATGAGGTGTGCCACATAGAAGGATTTCCTGCTAATTTGGTGATGTGATTATCACAGGAGAGACTAATGTCTACCTGTGTCCCAAGGTCTCTTATCTGGTTGGGCACTTTTGGTGTTAAGTAGTCTACCACATATGTGGTAGCTCATGGGTACAGAGTTTTTACCGAAAGGGATGACAATGCACTTTTTGGCACTGAGCTAGAGGCCATGGCTTTGACACCAGGCATCTGTCTCAGTGAGGCCCTTTTGTAAGATATCCACATCATTGGGAGTTTGGACTATGGCTCCTAGTTTGCATTCATCTGTGAACTTCGTTAGCCAAAGACCTTCTGTGTTAGCCTGTACTTCAGAAAAGTAGATACCAAACAGGAGAGGACCCAGGACTGAACCCTGTGGTACTCCACTTGTCACTTGTCTGAAGTTGGACTTGGAGTCTGCTGCTTTCACAGTGTGGATTCTGTCAGTGAGCCAGTTGGCTACCCATCTTTTGACATAGGGATTTATACCTAGTTTAGTGAGTTTATCTATAATTCCAGAGTGGGGGATGGTGTCAAAATCCTTGGCAAGATCTAGATAGGCTGTGTGAACCACCTTACCCTCGTCTACGGCTTTGGTGACTGCTTCAAAGAAGTCTATCAGGTTTAGGATATATGATCTGCATTTTACAAACCCAAACTTGGTGGGGTCCAGAGTTTGGAGATTACCAATGTCTTTGTTTATAATTTCCATGATAATACATTCCATGGCCTTGCAGACCAGGCTTGTTAGGCTAATGGGGCTGTAGTTCCCAGGGTCAGTGGTGGCTCCCCTTTGAGGAGTGGGATAACCGTCGCTGTGCGTCATTCATTGGGCACAAAGCCTGAGGTAAGGCTATGATTGAACATGGTGCTTAGGTGAGGTGCCAGTTCATTCTGTAGTTTATGTAGAATGCAGCCTGGGATGTTTTCAGGTCCCATGGATGCTGTGTTCTTGGCTTTGGAGAGTGTAGATTTTACCTGTACAGCCGTGATTACAGGAACTTTGCATTCTTCCCATATACAGATGGGCCCTTTAGGGGGTGAGAGGGGGGTAAAGTTAGCACTGACCCTATCTGCCAGGATGTTGGCAATATTAGTAGGTTCTGTATATTTAGTGCCATTGTGCTGTAACTCAGAGCAGTGCCATTGGGATTCTTCACATAGCTATAGAATCCTTTGTGGTTGTCTTTAGAATCAGTTGCGATTTTGTTTTTGTAAATAGCTTGGGAGGATTTTATGAGGGATCTTAGCTTCTTACTGAGGCTGACAAGGGAGTTCCTCCAATCACTGGATTTTACTCTTTTTGCAACAGTTTCTTTCTTCTGTTGTAGAGTTTGTTTATGGCAGGGGACCACCAGATTGGCTTCCTTTTTTTGGAGGATAGTATCTTGGTTCTGTTAGGGATTGCATGATCCATGCACTTGTGTAAGTGCTTATAAAGTGCATTTGTGTAGGATTCAGCAGTTGTATCTCTATTGTCCATCTGCATGGGTGTCGTGAAGTTTGCCACTTCTGTTTTAAGAAGCGTGAAGTTGGCTTTGTAGAAATTTTTTATGGTGGTTTCCCTAATGGAGGGTGGGGGCAGGATGTGGATGTCTAGAGTGATTAGCTTGTGGTCGGATATGACCAACAAGGAATTGATCTCTGGTGTGGAAAATTGGTCACCCATGTTGTTAATGACCATGTCTAGGATATTGCTGCCCCTTATGGGGGTGTGGAAAAGTTGATCAAAGGTGTTGGAATTTATGAATTCCAGAAAACGTTGAGCCAAAGAGTTGGTACATGAGTAGTTTTCCCAGTTAATGGGGTAGTTGAAATCTCCCATTGTTAGGGTGTTGGGTTTTACCCTAATATTTTCCAGTGTATCAAGAAATGAGGAGTGGGATTCCAGGGACATGGTTGGGGATCTGTAGCAAGTTACAATTTGGATTGCGGTCTTGCCCAGAGTTAGTTGCACTTGGATAATCTCGTATGCATTATGCTGAGCAACTAGCCTGGAGGTGAGAATATCCTTAATGAATATGGACACAGCTCCGCCTTTAGTGTTTTGGTCCCAATTAGGTGGCCGAAAGGTGTGGTATGAATTATAGCCTGGTAATACAGGGGTACTCTCTGGAGCCTTGATCCAGGTCTCTGTCACTGCACAGATATCGATGTTCTCCATTTTAAGGAGTGCCTCAAGTGAATGCATTTTGAGGTTTAGACTTCTAGCATTGAGTAGCATTACCCTCAGATTTTGCTTGCTTGTACCTTTGATGGTGGTGAATTTGTCATTTGAACCTTGCCTAAAAAAGGCACTATAGGGTTTGGCAAGAGCCTTAGCCAGTGTCCAGAATCCCAAGGGCGACAGGTGTAGGCCATCTCTGGCAAAGCATCGTGGTCTGTCGATCATGTCATCCCAGGCAGACAGATACTGGATCCCCTTAGAATGACACCAGAAGCTTAGCCAATTGTTAAAGTCAATAATTTTGTCCTTGTACTGTGGCATCATTCTGGGTGATGGCAGGATGCTACTCATGGCTAGGGTCATACCTGCCTGGGCTACAAGATCGAAGAGCTCCTCCATGTCTCTTTTCATATAGTCTAGGGAGGTACAGCTCAGGTCATTCACACCAACATGGACAATGACAGAGTCATATTTGTACTTGTTGTGGAGTAACCTGAGTGTGTGGATTATGTGATGAATCCTGGCACCTGACAGGCAGCTGACAGTAACTTTCTCCTTGTTTAGCCTGGTAAGTGGAACATCAGTGTGCCTGACTATAGAGTCACCTATGACTAGAGTGTTTGGTACATTATGCTTTATGGGCTGTGGTTGAGTGGCACACTGAGTTTGTGGGCTATGTGTCATTTGGGTTGTATTGGGGGTTGGAGGTTGCTTGTGTTTCTGCTTTGGATGTCTCTGTTGCTTGAGCAGATTTTTATTGAGAGCCTCTGTGAATGTAGGTGTGTGCTTTGTGTTGCTATGTGTGTGTTTTGGTGGTGTATGTTTTGAGGGACTATGGGATGAGTGCAGTGTGGTGCAAGTTTTTACTTTCGCCTCTTGACAGTCTAGTCCAGTCTTGGGTGAAGAGAGCTTTGCATCCAGTTTGGCTATATAAGTGCATCTCTCACAGGTTGTAGTGTTAGGTTGTAGGAGGAGAGGGTTGTCTGTGTACATGAGCAATTGCTGCATTGCCCCAAGATGCCCAGATTCATCAGGTAGACAGGAGAAAACACTGGGAGCTGACCCTTAGACATGCCTGGATAAGTGCTTATTTATTAAGTACTTAAAACTGTTTTCCTCTAGACAAGTGAGGAAAGTTGAGTGCTGTAGTAATTTGTAGCTTATTTAGTGCTTACAATGAGTTCTGAAGAAGTGCTCAGCTCAAAGAAACAGATTTGAGTGCTAAAACTAAAAAACTGTCTAGTTCTAAGGGAAATTTGAAGAGCAGACTTTATGGCGCCTGGTACAGTTTAACCCAAGCTAAGCGACAATGCATAAAGTGTATTTTTTTAATATAACAGTAGCAAATGAGCAAACTGATTTAAACAAATTAACCAAATAAAGGCTAAAAACTGAGCCCCGTTCCAACAGTCTTTGATCAGACAAGTTCTAACTTGACACTCCTGCCACTAGGGTGCAGGGGAACCTTCTCTAAAAAAAGATGGTCTGAATTAGTGCTCAAGTTATACAAAGAACACTAGAATCAGCAGGTCTGAATTTAGAGTATGCTACAGCAAGCAAAGCATACCAATTTCAGAAAGAAACAGTTCAAATAAGCAGGCACAATAAGCCTTTAAACAGAAACTCCCAGCTCAGAAGGCCAGAATCTACCCTCTCCTCCCACAACAGTGCAGACCACACCTTCTTAATGTAAAATAACTGGCCCAAAGCCCAAGTGCTTAAACCAGAACTAATACACATTTAGAATAACAGACACTAAGCCTTTAATCAGCAACTCCCAACTTAGAAGGATGTAAGCTACCTGCCCTGCCACAACAGTGCAGACCACAAACCTTCTTAATGTAAAACAACTGGTCTGAAGCCCAAATGCTTCAACCATAAGCTTATAATAACAGTTACAATTTAAACAGGCTACTAGCAAGCAGTAATACATGCAGCAGAATAAATGTAATAAAGTTGGAAGCAACACAAATACAGTAAAAGCAGATGAATAAAGTGCAATTTTTTATATAAATATGGGCTACCTGATCTAGAGATGATGTAATTAATTAATTAATTAATTAGTTAATTACAAGCCCCTTCTATTGTTTTAGGAACATACACATTCCCCTACAAAAAAGAGCTCTTTGACTAGAGGAGATAAATATCTTCTAGTGGCATTACTCAAATTTTGTACCTGAGCAATTCAAAATCTGAAGTCTCACTGGAGGAAGTCTCCATGGATAAGTGTAACAGGTGGTCCGACCACTAAATCAGACGTGAAGACACTCAGTTATTTTTTTATCATCGTATGGGTGGCAGTGAAACTAATAATAATAATACTTAAAAAAGCAAAACTCTGCCTTGCTTTTAAGAGTCATAGGATAAGGTACAAGCGCCACACACATCTAATCAGCTTTGATAACACCTAACTAGAATAATAAACAGTGGCGGCTGGTGACTTCAAATCAAAGGGGGGTCCTGCAGGAAACAGCTGAATGGGTGGGGCCAATGGGAAGGGGTGTGGCCAAATAGAACAGGGTGAGGCTATGCTAAAAAGTGCAAAAACTGGGACTTTAATTAAAGATGCTGCTCTGCATGCCAAACCATCATTATGAGAGTCCAATCAAGACAAAATGAATTGTAGAAGAAAAAAAAATGTCAATGCATTGGTTACATGACAGCGTACTTAATATCTAGATGGAAACAAAAAGGTTGTGAGGCATGAAAAAATAAATTACTTTTTAAATACATTACTGGAATGCCAGTCAAAATTAAGTATAAGAAAAACAAGCAGCACTCGACTCAAACCACTTCTCCTTGCACTGCAGTTCTAATTATAATTTATATTCAGCTTTATAAACGTACCAAGTAACATACTGAAAGTAGCAATCTCTGTGATACCCCCACTTGTAAAATGTTTGTTATCCAAAAATAACCTGCTGCCCATGGGAAAAACATGATCAAAGTAAAAAATGAACAGCAAACAAGAAACAAGCTCAAGATAAATTGCTTAAAGGATTACTTCACAGGTTATGGACCACATATGATAGATTGGCATTCTATTTAGTTTATGGGTAAAGCCTACAAAGATGACTGCAAGTCTCCAACAAATGTAATGAGCTTCTGAAAATACTGTAATCCTGTCCTTTATTACAAATACTGTCATATGCATTTTAATACCTTAGATTTATACCCTATGCTATTATGTAAATAATCCCTGCATGGCAACAACAAACGGGCTTTCAATGTTTGTAATTCTTTAACAGTATGCTTATTAAAGCTTACTTACATCTTACAGTCTCATGCAAGCTTACCTGATGGTCATTAAAGCATTGCTACTTAAACACAGAGCAACAGGGACTGCAACAACATATATTTTCTGAATAAGAAGCATAAATCAACAGTATAAAAATATGACAGAAAACCAGAACATTCTGCAAAATCAAGTACAAATGAAAAGCCATTGTAGTACTTGTGTATACCTTGGATGGGGGGATACTCTGCACACTTTCAGTACATAACTACTCCTTGCCTTGCTTGGACACATC
>NC_056748.1:846965922-847093422 GCF_019279795.1 Protopterus annectens | reverse complement strand
GCAACAACAAGGAGCTTGATGTGTTGATAGGTCTATGATAAGAATGTAATGTTCCGTGGCAAATTGATTGGGTACCTGACCCAGCTACTAGTGTTCCCTGAACTGCAGGCTCCCTAGGTTCCTCATTAAGATAGCAAAATCCACCAGCACATCTCAGTGACCATTCAGGACCTTACTCTCTAAGTCAGCCAAGGGGAAGCAAGCTACCCAGCTTTCAATCTGTACCTCTTTTGGATTTTCAGCCTACTGCATTTATTAGATGCTGCAGTCAGAATCCTCAACGGAAATAAAAAAAAAAAAACAAATTGCCAATAAGAGCTCCTGATCACAGACAATTCCCTTCAGCGTTTAACAAGTCTGAAACAAATGACATTTAACACAAAGATGTAAACAGAAATGAAGTATGAGGCAAAAATGAACAAAGATCTCAAAAATTGATAGAGGCAGTGTGATAACAAATTTCAGATTCAAACTTGTGATTTTAGAAAAGTAAGGATCATGTGGTGGTTGTTAGAACAGTAAAAGTTCCAATAAAAGACACCATAAAATGTCATGCAAAATGTTGAGCTTCTCAGTTAGACTCACTTGAGAGATGATTCTGTTAATACATTGAACAGAGAGCTAACTTAATTACTGTAGCTACTACAATATCTGGAGATGCCCTCGGGAAAAGATGATATTGTAACAGCACACCTACCTTTGTAAATATAAACCTCCAACTCAAACTTAATACAGTTAAGAGATGTAATCCAGAAAGCTCGAGTCAGGTCTGGTATCCCTTCTGTGACTCAGAGGATGACAGGACTAACAGGAAACAGAGTATAAGGGATTAGTCAAAATAAAATCATTTTAACTATTTAACTAAGACACTTTACATCCAGTAAAACATTTTACTGTTTTACAGAAACTAATCACAGTGCACATACTCATGGATATGCAAAAGTAGGAAGAAAAATGTAAGAAAAGTTTGAGACCTCAGAACATTCTGTATAGGCTTTTTGTGCCCATGGAATAAAAATCCACCAAGTGCTAAAGTGTACAGTATACAAAACCTTTAATAAAACTGATTATCTCAGATCTTTTTGAGCATAGGCAAACTGTGATAGTGGTGCCCTGTTATAATAATTTTCACTCGGGTCTATATTATAACAGCAAACGCTGTATAATCGACCCCAAAAAAAATGAAAACAAAATTCCGAACAAACGGAACAGCATTTTTTTCCGAGGGTTAAAAATCGCTGGTCCGCAAAAAAAAAAAAAAAACACAAAATAAAGTGGGGGACTTCACCCACCATGCCCCCTGATGTGGGGTCTGTGCCCCCCCACCCCCTACTTAAATATACCAACTCTGAGATCGCAGCACAGTGGAGGAAATGGCAAAGTCCCAAAAATGGCCCAGTGATTTTTTTCCCTGGGAAAAAAATCGCTGTTCTGTGTCTTCTGGATTTTGCCGTTTCGATATTTAGCTGTTGATTAAGCAGCATTTGCTATATTAAGCATTCAAAAACAAAAAAACACAAATGCACACCGGAGTCCAATACCAAACAAAACGGCCACACAATAAAGCCCGAGGGGTCCTCTCTTTATTCAACTTCCTTAACGCACCAAAATGAATACAGCGTTTACATGCAAATTTTGTTGCATTAAGGAAGTTGAATAAAGAGAGGACCCCTCGGGCTTTATTGTTTGGCCATTTTGTTTGGTATTGGACTCCAGTGTGCATTTGTTTTTTTGGTTTATGGTACTACCGTTTGGCACACTTCTCTGTTGTTATTTTATATTATGCGTTCACTTACTTAGTAGGGAACCTTTTCACTGTGCTGCAAATTACAGAAATGTTGTTAAATGCAGGCCAAGAGGCTAGATTATCTATACCTGGTTGCTGCTGGGTATGTACAGTGAGAGGCTGCATGCCCCTGGTCTCAGAGTGTAGTTCTATAGTGTTCCAGTCTGGGGTCTTTAGTATCAACCCTTTTCCTGGGTCAAAGTATCATTTAAGTAGATGCATCAGATGCACTTTACCTCTAAGCTCACTACACTTAAAAACTTGTGCCACAGAGAAAGGATGAGTTGTCTCAAACTTTACTTTTATCCCTACTTGTTTACATCCAAGAGGTCTGTAAAAATGAGCACAGTGACTTATTTCCATTGTAAGCTATTTCACTGGATGCAAGTATTTTTCAAAAATTGGGAGTTTACCTACTGTAGCTCTAAGTAGAGGTGGGCAAGCCAGAGCTGAATGGAGCTTGGCTTGAGCCTGACTATACGCTTGGCTCTGGCTCTTGAATCAGCAAGTGAAAGAGCTGAGAAAGAGCTAAGCCACAATTGCAAGTTTTTTTTTTTTGAGTAACTACTGACTGTTGAACTGTTGATTAAAATCAGACCTGCAGGCTGAGAATGCTTTCTAGTAGATCCAGTCTGCATATCAAAGCATCGTGGTTGGCAGGAATATCAGAGAAGGTGATGCCACATGCCACAATGGTGAAAAGGGAGAAGATTTAAACATTTTCATGGGAGAGAACTATTGCAAGATATTGTAGCTGAACAATTCTTGTTTAAAAAAAGATTTGCAGCTCATTTTCAGGATGAGGGTGCATTATTTCCTTTATTCCAGAGTGTTTACATTCTTCCACAGAGACAGAAAACCCTGTTTCATTGAGAGAAAGAGCTTGGAAAGCACTATCAATATTAAGGACGTTATTAGCAGAATTCTTGTGTTTCTTTGATTTTACTGAGGTCAGCCCCAGTCTCTCAATTGTCCCTGATTTTAGCTCAGTGCTGTGAATCTCTGAGAGGTGCACACTGTATGTTTGGGGGTATTTGTGTTTGAGCAACGTGTTGAAATTACATTATTGTAGTAGTTGTTTCTTTTTTCTTTCTTCATCATCGAATGTCAGAGATGTGCATAGAACTGGGCTGCTTTTTTAGGGAAGGGGTGTGGAGGCATCATGTACATGAAAGAGCACTGCTAGCAAAAAAAAATGGGTTCTGACTTGCTGACGGCAGTGTATATGTTTACCAATCACAAGCTGAAACAGCAAAATGGTCCCGTAGTTCTTACATTTTCATTCTTTCCTCAGTGAGAAATTATTGTACAGAATGGGGCTATAATTTTGGGGGCATAAATACACGAGAGGAAAATATATTTGTGGTTGGTATTGTTTGTTGGAGGGCAGTACTATCAAAGAGCAAAGTTTGCTATTATTATTAAGTTTTGAAGCAACTTCACAGTCAGAGGTGGTGTACCTTTTCAGAAAGGGTACAGTCCACTGGGACAGTATATTTATTTTGTACCCAAATATTTAAGTTATTAGGTATACTGTTTATTTTTTACTGTTATTGTGGGGCTGCCTTATGGAGACTGATGTATTCTTTCTTACATAAAACTAACATCATCCAGCATTTCACAAGGCTTTTGTTGCTCCATTTAGGTAAAGGGCATCTTTAGGTAGTGTATCTAGTTTTCATTTTGGGTTTGTTTGTCCATTTCTTGGAAAGTGTGGTGAAGCTACTGTGCAATAAATGATCATTAAACCGTAAGACAAAAAAATGAATTTCTTTTCACTGAATAGGATAACATTCCTATTCCTGCATACAAAGTGCTGTACTTCTGTGCTCTGCTCATTATAATTTTTCCTATTTTTCATTGTCAGCAGACCTTTAGCTTGGGCATGGTGAGGGGGGTGGCTGGGTGTAAGCTGTTAGGTAGTGTGATCAGCATACCATCAGCATTCATTCATTTCAGTGAATGGTGGCCATGCCAGTGTCTATTTGACTATATATATATATATATATATATATATATATATATATATATATTTTTTTTTTTTTTTTAATTAAATAATTTGCTTTGAACTTTCAGGCATGATTATTTTTTTAACTGGTCATATTGCTTGACCTAGCTCGGCTCTTAGTGAGCTATAAGAGCCAAGCCAGTCCCTTGGCTTTGCTCGGACCCGGCTCTTCTTCAAAAATCCCAGGCTTGCCCACCTTTAGCTCTAAGTGACTACCTCCCCTGCATTTAAAAACGTCTGTCATCATCAGAAAGAAGAATGGGGACTGGTCACATTAATTATGTATATGAACCTCTTACAAGCAGGCACTGTTAACCTTTTTGCCAAACAAGAGAACATTCATCTTTCATAATGTATTTCAGCAGATATGAGCCCCATAAAGTGGGCACAGCCTCTCATATTACATAAGACACAAGCATTGATATGCACAAGTCAGACTGGAAAAAGGTCTGTAATAAAACATTCATAATTTGCTTCAAAGAATATGAGCCCCACAAAGGCAAATGCAGCCTCTCATATTACATGTGATATAAAAACAGGCTAATAAAGTCGTACTGATAGCCTCACAAAAGCAGACATTTCCTGTGATCAAAGTGTAAACCATTCTGCAAACCACTCTATTAGATGGGCCCGATGAAGCTCAGGTGAAAATGTTTTCTTAAATACATTTCTATAGTGGTAGCGCATGCTATGTCATCATGCTTTGTTTGTTAAAAATAAACATAAAAACCTTTTTTTACTAAGAATGAGGTTCCACAGGTTGTAGAGCTAGTACACCCTCATGAGTATTTCCGGAATATTCCGATAGGGGACTGATCTCTACGCTGTGGGATTGAGTCCTCGCTTTTCTGTATCCCATTATTTTCCTTTAGTCAGCTCCCCTGGACCCCCCCACCACCATTGTCTGTAACTGCCTATAATAGATAACCTGCTGAATGTAATGAATTAGAACAATAACAATCATCCATCTATCTACTTAACTGAATAAACTACTTAAAACTTCAACAGGGCATCTTTATTATTCTCACAGGGAGAGAGAGATAGAAAGAGATTCTCCTAGATCTGCTACCTAAAGTTATTTTTATCTGTACTAACCCTTTATGCTCACAAACCTAATACAGTTGGGATATGACTGTTTTAATCCAAAGACTGAAGATTTACTCACAAACAAGCAATCATGCAAAATCATAATAGTCTCAAAGGTTGAATATAATTATATCCCATTAAAACAATCCACAGCAACTAAGATTCATAAGTCCTGGACTCTATACTGTCAATATGGACTACCCATGCACAAGATATATGACGTCTGGAAATCAATTTTTAGGAAAAGAGCCTGGTGCAAATAGCCTCATTATTTTACTAAAGTTAAGTCTATCATATTAGATTTATAAAATGCCATCCATGGGGTCTCACTTAATAAAGATCTACATTGATCTTGCAAATTTCTCCCCTTCCTCCTTCTGAAAAGGGTAATCAAGTTTGGCAGTGCACTGCACTGTCACAGTCGGCCACAGCTACATCTTGCCATAAGGTAAGATCTCCTGAGAGTCTCGTCTACAGCCTGAGATCCCCCATAATATCAGGTCGCTGGGGTGGCAGCACACTTAAGGGTATTTAAGGTGTTTTAAATTAGTAGGCCATGGTGACAACCAAATGCAGTTGTGGTAAGCGATATCCAAAATACTCTTTATAGCCATTTTCCTTGCTAGGCTATTTTGTGCAGTATACATATATTTATGTGCAGCTATCACTTATAATAATGACTCACAATCTGTATATGCTTTTTATACATTTGTCAAGTGACATGCAGTAACTATTCATGTTCAAGAGTGCTTCAAGTGTGTAATAACCATGATATACATGTTTATGAAGTATTTCATGAAAAAAAATAATGCTGGAAGCTGAAATGCAGGCCAATGCTTTATTAATAATCATAGTAAGCACTTTCATTGTAACTGGACAACATATGAAAATGTATAGCTGTGTATCATGCTATACAGACAGGCAATGACAATGTAGAATATCAATGTAATTAATGTCTTACTGGCTTGATTTTCAAAATAGCTTTAACGTTCACCACCTCATCAATACCTGCAGAGATGCACGCATCAAGTTTGAGTTGTCATTTATGTTCATTGAAGGCCAAGTATTTTGATTTACCCCACCCTGCATCAAATGTCAAACAGTCTACAACAGAAAAAAATTACTTTATAACCAGGATATTTTTCAGCATGTCTGGATAGTGCACTGTTTGATTCCTCTAGCTGCACTGACCAGTTATGTCTGTAAATTATCATTTGTAGTCTGAATGTAGTCCTGCTAATGTAGAAGGCAAGATAACATAAAATAGCATTTCTTGACAGACAATAAAAATAACCAAAAAGTCTAAAATTGTATGCTTTAATAATAACAAATTAATTTGTTGCATCAATAAATGACATTGATTGCAAAAGCATCATTCGTTCATGTACATATTAGCATTAGAATTCTTTCTAAATGCAAAGCAATTCCCCAAAGGAAAGCTCTTACATTCTAGTTTCATATATGTGTGAAAAATAGTTTATAACCAAAATGTTTCCAGAGTATTATTGCTACTTAAAACAGTCCACTTTATAATGCTCTTAACCTTATAGAAATCTACAGTAAAAGGTAAAATCATAGAGGAAATCTTGTTCCTCTTGTCTTTAATTGAATAAGTGTTAGTAGTGTTATGTCGAAGCATGCAACTCGTATTTAGTACATCTCTGTGTGGTTACTGAATTAGGCTTTTTCATGACCATTCTGGAGGATAACACCTATCAACAAAGCAATGGAACCGCAGTCTTGAGTTAAAAGAATATGAATAGCAAGTCAAACATGATGCACTAACCTCACCAGGAATTAATGATACTGTGAATTTTAAAGCCGTTACAAAACTATTAAGGCATCAGTTGTGGTGATTTTGTGCACTTTCCTTGGTTGGTATAATTACAGATAGTTTGTATACTGTCATTTACAATCAAGTCCAATTAGGATCAAAATGCTTTCTTTGATTACTTATGAAGCATTAGTTTGCCTTGAAGCTTCTAGCACTCATTTGATGCTTTTTTATTAGAGAGTTTTTGGAGAGATCTTCACTGGAACTTTCCAGCATTTACACCAATTCTGTTTGATATTTATGAATGAGTACAGCTTTGTGCTCTACATGTTAAATGTTGCAAATGATTGCCTCAGACATGCCAGATCTTCTCTTTTCTTTGCTGATTAAGTATTCATATTACCCTTAATCAATACTGAATAATTTTATTACAGTTGCATGAGATACAAGACCAAATACCTAAAGACGGTCAAACAGCTTGGCATTAGCCTGCCTGAAAAAAATCTATTTGCTGCTTAATTTCACATTTCAATTAAAAAAGTAGTTTCAGATAGAAACCACAGGAATAACAAACTAGGTGGCTTGGCAAACTGCTTTAAGCCAGCATAAATGATTTATCATAATATCAGTCCAAGCAAAATGACACAGTAGAAGCATTAGGGTGTGGCCTTCAAGAGATCAGCATATGATAATGTATGGATGATTGGGTTTCTTTTTTAGGCAATGTCAGCCTTCAAAAGATTCTGACCTAACATAACAAAATCCAACTAACAAAGGTACCGTTGCTTAATGTTGAGCCCTACAACCACTGTTTAGCTTGGAATGCACTGATATATGCTTCATCACAAAGACCTGGTTCAAGACCATTGTATACAGTATATATGAATATTTCTAACAAAACTGAAAATGAATGATGCATAATGCTTGTATGAAGATGATATTGAGATACTATTAATTATGGTATATGCTGATGCAGTATTGATTGCAAAAATATAAAGTGGTTGATAGAGATGATAGAAACTGATGAAAAATATTAGAAGAGATAGGTTTTAAAATTAATAAAGAAGAAAGTTAAGGGTTCATAGGTTCATAGGTTCATAGGTTGGTACTAGGCTATCAGCCCTAGGGCCTATACAAGACTAGCCATAACAATTCCCTGGCTATTTCTTCCCACATCATTTACTTTCATTGGGGAAATGCTAAAGAAAGGAGGTGTTTATTTTAATAAAACAAACATTTTGGATGTTATTATACAATGATCTAGTGGTGGTAGCTACTGGAGGAAATTAAAAAGACTTTAATTCTATGGAAATAATTTAATTTGTTTGAAAAAGAAAGTATATTTTTTAAATGGTTATGTTTTAGGGAAGTTTTGCTGTTTAGGGTCAGTGATGATATGTACAGAAGAAAGGGATAAAGAAATAGTTAAGTTTTTTTATGTCTATCTGCAGTTCAGGTTTGAGACCAGTTAAGAAAGGTGTTATACACAATAGTCTTGAAAGGGGGGGGGGGGGTTAGGTTAAAAAATTGTAATGTATTTTTGGCTTCTTCAACTATATATAACATTATGAGTGAAAGAATAAGAAAATAAATAGTAAGTAAATTGAGAGAGGTCAAGTATAACAAATTTTGGGATGAATTAAAAGGAAATAAGAGAAAAAATAATTATATTAAAAGGAGAAGTTAGGGAATGAAATAGGAAGTAATGAGTTAGAAAATATATATATATATAAATTTGGTAGAAGATAGGGAAACATAGCATGAGGATACAATGGGATAAATATTTTACGTATATCCTTGGGGAAATTTAAAGAAGTGAAAGAGGCCGTTAAACAAGGGTAGAAAAAGATTTAAAGAATGGGAAGAAGGTCAGACTTTTTTATGAAGGTTAATGATCAAAAAGTATTGGTAAAAACAGAAATGGAATAAAAAGCATTAGAACATAGAAGTTGTTTTAGAATGTGAAGAATTAGAATCAACACAACATGTATTTTTAGAATGTGTGAGGGTTAAGGGGCTATGGAAAAAAATAAGATGGAAATGGATTGCAAATATAAAGTTAGCTAATATTTGTTTGGGTGCCTTTGAAAAATATGCATGTTTATATAAAATTTGTCAGGCTACAATAAAAAAAGTTGCTATTTAACACAAACTGGAATGACAAGAAGACTTTAGATAAGATAAAATATTTTTTTAAAGATAAAATATAATTTATTGCATAGTATACATATGGGAAGTTTTCTATGTATTAAGATATTTAATAAGTAGTGGTATGTTTTGTGTATGAATAATATGTTGAAAATAAAAATATGGGAATGGGAGTTTTTGTATTGAAGGATGGTTCAATAAAGAATCCCAATCCCTGCTCTTTTCAACGGGTGTCATGGGATCTTTTACATCCACCAACTCAAGCAGATGGGACCATGTCTTAACATCTCATCCAAAGGATGACACACTCAAGAGTGTAACATCCCCTTGTCAGAAATTGATCTACCTAGTGTGAGAATAGAACATACAACTTTCCACACTAAGGTAAGTGCACTGCTCATTGTGCCACTGACATTGTCAAGTACATATCACTGTCATATACATCTAAGTCTATTTAAATTACCAAGCAGATAACCTAAAGCTATATTTAAAATAACTACATTGATATAGCAAAAATGGGACAAAAGAAGAAATTGAAAAATCAAATATAAATGCAGTGCTATTTGCTTTTCAGAAATTGACTTATTACAGTCTAACATCCCTGATCAAATGCCTGCTTTGTGAGCATGCATACTAGCTTTTGAGACAATAAGTTATAATATTTCTTACCAATTAATAGAGTTGTATTTTTCCAACTTAATATTGGTTAAAATGCATCAAAAATCAATCCCTGGCATTCAGAAATGCTTAATTTACTGTGGCCATCATTCATTTTCAGGTTTCTGCAATACATTACTCCCAAATGATTTAGAAATTGCTGTAGCCCTATACAGCAGGAAGGAACTGGCCTGTATTTCAATGGATTTATTGGTTAAGATGCATGCAAATGCAGTAGTTTGTTGGCATATATGGGACAGCCCAGTGGTGCAGCAGTTGCATTGTTGCCTTACAACAAGACATTCTCTGGTTCAGTTCTCAGCTGGGGTACTTTCTGTATGGAGTCTGCATGTCCTCCCTGCATTCTTGTGGGCTTCCTCCGGGTGCTCTGGTTTCCACCCATGTTAGAAAGACATGTGTCTGGAGCATTTCTCCCCAGGCCTCCGTTGAAAATTGGCGTCATTCCAAGTCGGACATTCCTGGTAAACAAATGTTAAATAAAATAAATAAATAAAAATAAATAATTCTATAATGCTAATTAACCATGTGCTCCCAATAGCTTGGGAGATTCATTACGAAAATAGTTCTGCCATTATATTTCAAAATGGATAAAAGTGTGTAATGACTTTTGACAGCATAAATCCATTCACTTCAACAAAAGGATTTGGATTGTCAGTGTGACTGTGGGTAAGTTCTGCAAAGACATCCATGTGTGTGAGTGTGTTGTGTCTATAGGGGCATGTTTGCAGCTCTGTGTACGTGTGTGTGCTCACATGTGTGCATGTGTACGGTGCCTGTGCAACCGTGTTTCATGGCTTTGTAAAGTGAAATATTACTAGGACAAGGTTTAACAGCACAGTGTTCATTTCAGGAACATGTTTATGGTTTTAGCATGTCACTGAATTGCAAATCATTGCAATTTAATATTAAGAAATACTGCGTTGCCCAATCAGAGCCATCTATGATAATCCTTGAGAATTCCAAGCAGTGTTTCAGAATATAAGTATTTAATTTGTATGATCTCAGATTTTCTGATCGGTAAGTTTCATATCAGATAATGACATTGGTATAAGGAGACAATGAATTTCAATATGCAATCTTATACTTCCTGATAACTTGGAACAAAAGGCCAACGATTGCTACTTTACTAATGGTTACAAAGACTGCAGTCTTTATGACATAGTGGCCCACCCCAAAAAAATTTCAGTCTAACATTTCTCAGTAGCAGAGCATTTAAAGCCATCCCACCTTAAAGCTGTGGTTCTTGAAATGACCAAAGCACATTTGATATACATTTTGGGGAATACATTTTGTTTAGAATTCTATCTGAATATAAAAAATGAGACACTAAGGGAGGAAGTGCTGTCTGCTGACCACTTTCTTGTGAAAGGCACACTACGGTAATAATAAATAAAATTAAACTCTCCTGACTGTACTGTTTTTCCTTTACAAATTTCTCACAGGAGATCCTTACCACAGCCTGATGTGCATTTACAGTTTAATCACAAAATGTGTTCCAAAAGTGTTAAAATTGTTAACGTTTCTACATACATAAACAGCAATGGTGTGGCAGCTCAGAAGTTAGTAATCAGTTTGATTTTGGAGTGAACACTGAAAATGAAAGCAATGCAGTTAATGAAAATAAAAAAATGAGGCACTGTTCTAATTTTAGTATTATTATTAGCGACTTTCAAATAGCTACACTTTGACTAGCAGTGTAGACTGTTGCAATGTTTAGTACAACAAAACATAACTTAAAGAAAGGCACTTTGTGTTCCCACATTAGGGCGAGTTCATAGTTCTAATGTACTATAACTAATTCTCTATGAATTATTTAAGAGCACAAAACCTCTTTAGGTGCTTCTTGTTGACATCTGTTACTATTCCACCAGATTTCCATTGCTGCCACCAGACAAGCAAGCAGAAGACCTGCTGCTAGAATGCAGAACACTCCAGTGAAGCTGTGAAGTTTTAATGCTCTCCCATCTGGCTGAGCATTTGCGTGACTGTCAAGATCACAACGACCCATCCTTGGCCACCATTTCTGCTTGAGGACATCAAGGTCTCCACTTTCTTGCAACTCTAGAATCCTAGAAAGATGACAATGATAAACAACAGCTAATCATATATCAATATGGTACATAGTCTGCTATAAATTAATTGAACAAAATATCAGACTACAGTTGAAGTAAAAGTACAAAAATACAAATTTTACATTTATTCAAATCAATTTGAAAGGAAACACATTCTGTAACAAGCAAGAATAACAGATTTGATATGACTTATATGAAACAAACAAAAAAAAAAAAGCAAACTGATTAATCCACCAATAATCCGTAGTCTCAATGAACTTTAATTCATCCATTCACTCTTCACTACCTTCATTATCCTTCACAAGATCATGGAGAAGATGAAGCCAGTCCCAGCACTCAGATGGTGTAAGGCAGGTAACCACTCCCGGGAGGGATGCCAGTTCAATGGAAGATGAGTGAAGCCATAAACACACACACACACACACACACACACACACACGCACACACACGCACATGCACGCACACGCACACGCACACACACACACACACACACACACACACACACGCACACACACGCACACGCACACACACACACACACACACACACACACACACACACACACACACACACACACACACACACACACTCTGCATATATATATTTAAGGGCAATGTAAAGAAACAACAAATCACCTAACAGCATACCTTTTGAATGTGTGAGGAAACCAAAGCTTAAGGCAAACCCCATCTGGCCTTAGCAAGGACATACAGACTCTTCAAAAAAATTAATCTAGCCAGGGGGAACTGGAGGACCATGAGCTGTGATTCAGCAATGTTAAAACTGCACCACTATGACAATCAAGGAAATAATTATATTTAATCTAAAACGTTTTCATCTTTCTACTAAATTATAATTCAACCCAGCTCTTGTTTTTTCTTTGACTTACTGTAGTCCATTAATATCTCACTCATTGCTAATACCACTGCATTTTCTGCTACAGAAGTTCGATTTTTGCCAAACCAAAATTTCATAGGTGTGCACTAGGCTAATAACCACTGGGGCCTTTTTAAGCCAAGAGGAATCAGAGCTCTATCAGTACAGTGATACGTCTGGTTAACTAAACAACATTTAGGCCTAGCCATGCATCCCAAATCTCTGACAAGTTCTGCTACCCTTGATAAATGGAAGCAGGGACTTGGGAGGTGTAACATTTACAAGCTACCTGTATCCATTAAAGAAACAGGTACCACACCAGAAATTAATTTCCTGTTCCCCATCAAACTGCCCAAGTTACACTTAAATTGTGTTGGGGAGGAACTCTGTTTCATACCGATCTGGAGCTTATTCAAGAGAAGGAGTAGTCTCTGGGATAGATACCTGTCTCTCTATCAAGGTTCTAATGGTTTGTTTGACAGGGAGTCTGGCCAGCATCAGTTTCTTCTTCTTTTTCGTTCGGCTATTCCCATTAGGGGTCACCACAGTGAATCATCTGTTTCCATTTCTTCCTGTCCTCTGCATCTTGCTCTGTGACACCAATCACCTGCATGTCCTCTCTCACCACATCCATAAACCTTACCTTAGGCCTTCCTCTTTTCCTCTTTCCTGGCAGTTTCATCCTTAGCATCCTTTTCCCAGTATGCACAGCATCCATTCTCAGCACATGTCCAAACCAACGCAATGTTGCCTCTCTTGCTTTGTCTCCAAACCATCCAACCTGGGCTGATTCTCTAATATACTTATTTGTAATCCTGTCTACCCTCATCACACCCAGTGCAAATCTTAACATCTTTAATTCTGCCACATCCAGCTCTGACTCATGCCTTTTTGTCAACGCCACCGTCTCCAACCCATATAACATAGCTGGTCTCACTACCCTCTTGTAGACCTTCCCTTTCACTCTTACTGGTACTCGTCTGTCACAGATCACTCCTGACACTCTTCTCCATGCACTCCACCCTGCCTGTACTCTCTTCTTCACCTCTCTTCCACACTCACCATTACTCTGAACTGTTGATCCCAAGTATTTAAACTCATCCATCTTTGCCAACTCTACTCCCTGCATCCTCTCCATTCCTCTATCCTCCCTCTCATTCACACACATATATTCTGTCTTAGTCCTGCTGACCTTCATTCCTCTCCTCTCTAGAGTATATCTCCACCTCTCCAGGGTCTTCTCAACCTGTTCCCTACTCTCACTACAGATCACAATGTCATCTGCAAACATCATAGTCCACGGGGACTCCTGTCTGATCTCACCTATCAACCTGTCCATCACCACTGCAAATAAGAAAGGGCTCAGAGCTGATCTTTGATGTAATCCCACCTCCACCTTGAACACATCTGTCACTCCCACTGCAGATCTTACCACTGTCACACTACCCTTGTACATATCCTGTACCACTCTTACATAACATCAGTTTAATTGATTTCATTTGGTCAGCTATACAGATAGTTAACAGGTGCATGAGATCAACTATCTCTTGGTAGAGGAATATTCTCTTTCCATATGGACTGTGCAGTTTTGGAATTAGTATATATTAAGTAGCAGGGGTTGTGGCGGGTCACAGATTCCCACATGGTAGGATGTTGTTTACATTTTGTTCTTTTATGTACTATTTGCATGCACTGGGAAGCAACATTGGCATGTTTGTATTAGGAATGTGAGTTTCCATTTTTGATGTACAGTGGTTTACCTTCAGGACGGTTTACCTTTAAATAGGCGATTGCACTTTGTCAAACGGCCACTTCTTCGACGCGTTTTGCACGAACCGAAACCGTGAAAATTTTTAAATGTCGAAAAACATTCGACATTCGGCATTACCGGCCACACAACACCTGCACACCCATGCTACCATGGGTCAAAAAGGGGCGAGGCTTTGCCATTCGCACATTCGGAAGTCGACTTTGGTGATGATCGCATTTCGGCCTTCATGCAAGTCGAGTCGCCCATATCAGGATCGGCATTATAAAGGTAAACCTTCAGGACATTGACACTTGCGTTAGTCAGTCAATTGAAGGCAAATCCAACTACAGGTCCTATTTATAATACAGATAGATGTAAGTCCTTAGAATGGGCAATTCTGGTGCTGTTAGTTTTGTTGATATGCAAAGATCCATCAGGGTTGGGTCTTTCAATGCCTTGTATGCCAGGCATAGATCTCCTCTCAACAGTCAGGAGGAGAAGGAATACAGGGATAGGGCTTTGAGGTTATCTGCACAGGACATGTTACTTATGCACTGTATTCCTTTACTGAGGAACCTCTGTGGAGGTTTCAATTGTTAATTTCCTCACTACTGTAGACTCTTGGGGGATATGATGCCAATATGATAGTTACCAGATGTGTATGTCTTCCTGAAAGATACTATTATGCATTTTTTGGCATTTAGTTTTAGTTCATGGCTCTCACAAAATTTTTTTGTCTGTGTCGTAGGTTCATAGGTTCATACTAGGCTATCTGCCCTGGGGCATTTATAAGCCTAGCTCGATTGTGTTTGGCTTACGCCACCCCTTGATTTGAGTATACTGTGCCCTTTTTAAAGTTTAGTTTACTGTGCCTCTGTCTAATAGTGACACGGAAGTGATCCCCGGGACAAATCTACGATCCCCCATCCACTCATCAAGATTCTTCTTGAAGACAGTCAGTGAGGTGCTCTGCCTAATATGAATTGGAATTCTATTCCAGAGCGAAGGGAGCCTCTGGGTTATGAATCTGTCCCTCCAGCATGTTCTATTTATTTCTGCGCTGAGGTTCAAGTCCCTCGAGTGCGTGGCTCTAAGGGATTTAGATTTACTAAGGTGGAGCATGTCCTTTAATTCTGGGTTGGACATAGCTTTATATGTCAGGCATAGATCGCCTCAAAGTAGGAGGTATGCAACTGAGTAGAGCTGGAGTTTTTTTAACCGAGCAACATATGGCATCTGTTTGAGTCCCGTGATCCTCCTGGTGAGGTACTTTTGGGGTCTTTCCAATTGCTGCAGGTGTCGGGTAAGGTACATCCCAAAGGGGACATTGTATTCTATGATGGGCCTGATGAGGGATGAATAAAGGGGCACGATTACCTCTCTTGATTTAGATGTGAATCCTTTCATGATGAGGTGGGCTATGTAGAAGGTCTTTCTAACCACTTTGGCAATGTGGTTGTCAAAGGAGAGATTGCTATCAACTTGGGTCCCCAGATCCCTAATTACTTTCTCTGTACTTAATGGGTTACCACCTATGTGGTAATTTGTGGGCACATTGTTTTTGCCAAAGGGTATGACTATACACTTTTTGGCATTTAGCTTTAGACCATGGCTCTGGCACCAGTTATCCGTCTCTGCAAGACTTTTTTGAAGGATGTTTGTGTCAGCTGGAGAGTCGATTATGGCATCCAGTTTGCAGTCATCTGTGAACTTGGTGAGCCATAGTCCTCCCACATTGGCCTGTACCTCAGAAAAGTAAATACCGAACAAGAGAGGTCCCAGGACAGAACCTTGTGGGATGCCACTTGTGACCAGTTTCGAGTCTGACATGGCTCCAGCAACTCTGACTCTGTGGGTTCTGTCTTTGTGCCAGTTTGCGACCCATCTTGTGACATAGGGGTTTATATTTAGGCTGGATAGCTTATCTATGATGCCCGAGTGGGGTATTGTGTCAAATGCCTCTGTGAGGTCCAGATAGGCTGTGTGGACTACCTTCCCTTCATCTATGGCCTTGGTGACTGTTTTGAAGAAGTCAACCAGGTTCAAAAGGCAGGATCTGCCCTTGACAAAGCCAAATTGGGTAGGATCTAGTGTCTGTAGGTCCCCAATGTCTTTGTTTATGAGTTCCATGATGATCCTCTCCATAGCCTTGCATACTAAGCTAGTCAGGCTTATGGGGCGATAGTTTCCAGGGTCTGCAGAGGCGCCATCTTTGTGGAGTGGGACTACTGTTGCTGTACGCCATTCTTTGGGCACATATCCTGTAGTGAGGCTGAGACTGTACAACAGTTTTACTTGAGGGATTAGTTCTTCTTGGAGTTCATGTAGGACGCAACCCGGGATGCCATCTGGTCCCATGGAAGCAGTGTTTTTTGCTTTGGAGAGGGTGGCCTTCACCTGAGCATCAGAGATGTTTGGGAAGCTGCACTCTGCCAGGATAGATACTAGCTCTTTTGGGGGGCAGGCGGGGGAGAAGTTTGCACTGAACCTGTCTGCCAGGATATTGGCGATGTCTGTGGGTTCAGTGTATTTTTTGTTGTTTAGAATCAACTCAGAACAAGTCTGGGAGTTGCATCCCAGGTTCCTAACATAACTGAAAAAAGCCTTATGATTGTCTTTAGTGTCCTGTGCAATTTTTCTCTCGAAGCTTGCCTTGGAGGATTTTATGAGGGATCGTAATTTTTTGCTAGTACTTTTAGGGATTTTGCTCTATCATGTAGCAGCTTCCGCCTTCTGTTGTACAGTTTATTTAAAGCTGGGGTCCACCAGACTGGATGCCTGCCTTTGGATGATTGGGTCTTCATTTTGTTTGGGATAGCATGATCCATGCATTCCTGGAGATGTCTGTAGAATGTATTTATATAGGATTCTGCAGTTTGGGCCGTAGTTTCCACTGGCCCTGGGGCCTTGAAGGAATCCACTTCAGTTTTGAGAAGTGTGAAGTTCGCTTTTGAGAAGTTTTCCACTGTGGTTTTCTGGGCTGGGGGTGGGGTCGGGATGTGGATATCCAGTGAAATTAATTTATGGTCTGATCTTACCAATGAGGGATATACTTCTGGTATGGAGCACAGAGTCCCCATGTTGGTAATGATCAGGTCTAGTATGTTTTCCCCTCTTGTGGGAGTGGTGACTAGTTGTTCCATAGCATATGAGTTTATAAATTCCAGGAATCTTTGGGCTAAGGTGCTGGGGCTTGAGTAATGCTCCCAGTCTATGTTTGGGTAGTTGAAGTCGCCCAATATAATGGTGTTCGGAGAGATCTTAGTGTTCTCCAATGTTTTCAGGAAAGCCGAGTGACTTTGAGAGGGTGGTCTGTAGGATGCCCACTAGTCAGTTGCACATGGATGGTCTCCGATACTTTGTGCACTGCCACTAACCTGGAGGTGTGGATATCCTTGATAAATATGGAAACTCCCCCTCCTTTTGTGGTTCGGTCCGGGTTTTGGGGCTGAAAAGCATGATATGAGGTATAACCTGGTAGTGCAGGGGTACTCTCTGGAGCCTTGAACTAGGTTTCTGTCACTGCACAGATATCGATGTTCTCCATACTGAGGAGAGCTTCGACTGCATGCATCTTGAGGTTAAGACTTCTGGCGTTTAGCAGCATTACCCTTAGTTTCTTGTTCCTTTTGCTGTCTATGGAGGTGGGTTTGACTTTTGAGCCTTGCCTAAAAAAGTCACTATGGGGGTGGCAAGAGCCTTTGCCAATATCCGAAAGCCCAGGCGTGACAGGTGCAAGCCGTCCCTAGTGAAGCAACGTGGCTTGTCGAGCATGTCATCCCAGGCTGACAGACACTGGATCCCCTTTGAATGACACCAAACTTTTAGCCAGTTGTTAAAATAGATCATTTTGTCTTTATACTGTGGCATCATTCTAGGCGAGGGTAAGATGCTGCTCAAGGTCAGGGTCATACCGGCCTGGGCTACATGATCAGAGAGCTCCTCTATGTCTCTTTTCATGTAGTCGAGGGAGGTACGTCTCAGGTCATTCACGCCAGCATGTACAATGACTGAGTCATATTTGTATTTGCTTTGGAGTGACCTGAGTGCTTGCGTTATGTGGCAGATCCTAGCGCCTGACAGGCAGCTCACTGTGACCTTCTCTTAATTCAGCCTGGTGAGTGGGATGTCAGTGTGTCTGACAATAGAGTCAACTATTACAAGGGTATCAGGTGTGTTATTCAGCCTTAAGGGCTGTGACTGCTTGGCACACTGACTTTGTGTGCTATGTGTTGTATGTGTTTTGTTTTGGGGTAGCGTTTGCTTGGATGTCTGCTTTGGAGGTCTCTGTTGCTTAGGTAGATTTTTATTTAGAGCCTCCAGTATGTTTTGTGTTTTATGTGTTTGGTTCGCTGTTGTGGTGGGACTATGTGATACTGGAATTGTGTTGTGTGAGGTTACCTTCTCCTCCTGACTGGTTACACTAGTTTTGAGATGAGAGAGCTCAGCCTCCAGTTTGGCTATATGGTTGCATCTCTCACATATATTTGAAACTGTTTGGAGGAGGAGAGGGTTGTCCGTGTACATGAGACAGTTGTAACATTGCCTCAAAATTCCCAGATTCACCAGCTGGACTGGAGAGGAAACCATTGACTGACCTTTGGACATGCTAGAGTAATATAGGGAACTGAATTAAAATGGACCAATAGGGGACAAGGTAATCATAGAGAGTATAAGAGTAAGTAGTGCTTATGGTTTATTAGTGCTAACTTGTAAGATTACTTATTTGGACCAGTGAGCCATATCTGGACCAGTGTCAGCCATATTTGGAGAAAATTATTGTCAGTGGGGGATTCTATGACTGCTCCTAATTTGCAATCATCTGCCGATTTGGTCAGACATAGACCCTTGTTGTTGGCCTTGACTTCAAAGAAGTAGATGCCGAAATGGAGTGGTCCCAGGACCGATCAATGAGGCACTCAACTGGTGACTGGTCTATTTGTAGAGATGGACTCTCCATTTCTAACTTCCTGGATCCTGTCTGTGAGCCACCAGGTGACAAAAGGGTTTATATCTACCCTGTTGAGTTTGTCAACAATGCCTGAGTGGGGTATTATGTCATTTGCCATGGCCAGGTCAAGGTAGGTAGTGTGGACCATTTTGTCCTCATCCACTGCTTTTGTGACCTTCTCAAAGAAGTCCAGTTTCAGTAGGTATGACCTGCAATTGACAAAACCAAACTGGGTTGTGTCCAATGTTTGGAAGTTTCCCAAGTCATTAGTGATAATTTCCATAATAATTTTTTCCATGGCATTGCATATGAGACTAGGAAAACTTATAGGTATGTAGTTTCCAGGGTCTCTTTAGATGCTTCAATTAAACAGTAATTCCAGAGGGCCTGATAGGTCATGTTTCATGCTATTTAGAAGGCAGCCTGTGATATTGTCTGGGTCCATCAATGCAGTTTTCTTGGCCTTACTGAGAGCATTGGGGAACTGTTCTATAGTGACAGTAGAGAGAGTTATATTTGATGGTATTTCCACATGAGAAGCTGGGGGAGGGGACTAGGGGCAAAATTAGAACAGAATTTGACTGTCAGTGAGTTTGCTATATCTTCTGGCTCAGTAGAGGTGGGTCAATTAACAGTGACCTCTGCACACAAATGTGCATTGCCTTTGAGGTTGCAGACATAGCTAAAGAATGTCTTGTGTTTATCCCTGGCCTGGAGATGCATTTACCTCAAATTTGACTTTGGCAGTCTTTATTTGTCCTCTGAGTTGTTTGTTTAGTTTGATGAGATCACTTTTATCCTGCTGGGTGCTACACCTCATAATTTTCCCCATGAAATTCTTCTTTCTGTTATACTGTCTACTTATGTTATGATTCAGCCAGATGGTTAGTTTTTGAGTTAATTCTGTAATTATTCCTGATGGGTACAACTGTCTCTACACAGATATTACCATGCTTGTATATGGTTTCTGTGAATAGTTCTGCAGAGGCAGCAATGTTCTCAGGGTTTGTGTGGCTTGAGATTTTGTGAGGTTATCACTTAATAGTAAGAAGTCAATCTTAAAGTAGTTCCTGAACATTCCAGGTTTAGCTGTGGTTTCAGGGTTTATTTTTTTTTTCAAAGGAGACTATTATGGGATATGCAGCACTCTCCCATATTAGTGAGGCCAGGATCCAGTACGTCTGTGTCCCTGGTTGGTGTATTGATAAACTGGTCCAGGGAGTATGAGTTTACAAAATCCAGGAATCTCTCTGCCTGTATGTTTGGTGTTGTATACGAGACACAGTTAATAGTGGGGTAATTACAATTGTCTATGAATATGGTATGGTGTTGGATGATGAGTATTTCCAGTAAGCTTAAATTATGTTCGTTCTATGTATTCATTTTGTAAATAATGTTTATGGAGATTCCAGTTGCTGCATGTGTCTGTTCAGGTACGTACCAAAGGGGGCATTATACTCTATGACAGGTATGATGAGGGCTGAGAAAGTACAGTTGTGTACCTATCATAAATGTAGATGTTTGAGTGTATTCACTGTTGCAGCCATTACACTCGGGTTATCCTGCTGGCAGGCTACCCGCAGTCAGCCTGAATTTCAAAGTCCTGGTCCGGCGTCGGTTGCTGTCGCCTCTTCCCTGATGTCAGTGCACCAGGGGTATAAAAGATGCAGCCGACACCATTTTCTTCAGTTTTTCTTGCCCCAGATGTCAGGTGCCCCCAAAAGGGTAGGCTATAAATATTATGATCATAAAAAAACATGCACATAACCTTCATCTACAAGCAAATACACCACATAGGTTATATAGAAATGAAAGGTACAGATAAGTCCCAGCAAAAAAAAAGGGGGATGGTGGGAGGGTAACCTGGACTGCAACAGTGAATACACTCGAACATCTACATTTATGGTAGGTACACAACTGTACTATGTTCATCGTGTTTCACTGTTGCAGTCATTACACTTGGGTAGAATCCCAAAGCTAAGGTTGGGTGGCTGGGCCTAAATAGAGTTTGGAGTGGCTATGAGGCCCTGCAGAACTGCAGTGGCAAAGCCTGCTCTGGATTTAGAGTAGAGAGGTAAATGGTAGTGCTTTGTAAAAGTGTGCACTGAAGCCATGTTGCAGCCTCCAAAATGTCCTTGGTTGGTACTCCTCTGAGGAAGGCTGCTGAAGTGGCTGCTGCTCTGGTAGAATGTGGCCTAATACCCTTGGGCACTGATTTGCCATGTTGTGAAAAGCAGAAATGAATGCAGTGGCCTATCCATTTTTAAATAATCTGCTTTGAAATGGCTTTTCCTTGCAAACCTGCAGCATATGCCACTAAGAGTTGCTCAGTCTTTCTGAAGGCTTTAGTCTTGTCCAAGTAAAAGTGAAGTTGTCTGTGTATGTCCAAAGAATGCAGAAGTCTCTCCCCCTTATTCTGTGGGTTTGGATAAAAGGTAGGCACATGTATGGTTTGGTTAAGAGCCATGCTGGACAATACCTTAGGCATAAATGTCGGGTTTGTCCTTAGAGAAACCCTGTCCTGGTGGAAAATAATAAAAGGTTCCACAGCCATTAGTGCCTGTAACTCTGAGACTCTTCTTGCTGAAGTTATTGCTAGGAGAAGAGCGGTTTTCCATGAAAAGTATTTTATCTCTGCTGTATTTGCTGTCTCAAAAGAAGGCAGTGTGAGTTTTTCCAAGGCAAAATTGAGGTCCCATGCAGGTACTGGAGCTCTCCTTGGAGGTCTTATGTTTTTGGCCCCTCTGAGAATCTGTCTTAGCAGTGGATGAGAAAAAATATGTGGGTCCGTATTGTAATGAGCTGAAATGGCAGACGCATGTATCTTAATTGATGAGAAGGATAGGCCTTTGTCCAGCATCTCAGTTAGGTATTGCAAAATCTGAGGAATATTTGGTGCAAACGAGTCAATTCCCAGCCCTTGGTTCCAAGCACAGAATCTCTTCCATTTTTTTGCATAAGATTTTCTGGTGTTGGCCCTCCTTGCCTCCAAAATAACATCCATCACTGCTTTAGAGAGAGGTGTGTTCTGAATGATTACATTATCCGCCATGCAGCCAGATTTAGGGTTCTGAGTTGGCTGTGCAGGATCTGATTATTCTGTTGGGTCAGCAAATGAGGTATTAGAGGCAATGTCCAGGCTGGGCCTTAAGACAAGCTCTTTAGGATTGGGTACCAGTGCTGATGTGGCCAGTCTGGGGCAATCAGTATCATTTTTGGCTTCTCTTGTCTGACCTTTAGGAGTACCTTGGAGAGGAGAGGCAGAGGAGGGAAGGCATATACTGTAAGGGCTTTCCAGCTGAATGAAAGGGCGTCCACTTTCCATGCTTACTTGTGATAAGTCCGAGTGCAGAATCTCTGTAGCTGGCAGTTGTGAGGGGAGGCGAATAGATCTATGTATGGGCATCCCCATTTCCCTGTTATCATGTTGAAGATTTGTGGATCTAGTTTCCACTCATGAAGATCCATGAGGTTTCTGCTTAGTTCATCTGCCAAAGTATTTGTCTTTCCTGGCAGGAATTGTGCTTGCAGATGTACTTGATAAGTCAATGCTGTGTTCCACAAAGTCATGGCTTGTCTGTAGAGAGGGTAGGAATGTGTGCCCCCTTGCTTGTTTATGTACCACATGACTGTAGTATTGTCCATCTTTATCAGTAGTTGTCCTGGATGAAGTAGTTCCTTGAAGGCTGTCAGGGCATTTTGTACAGCTAGCATCTCTTTTTGATTGCTATGACGATGCATTTGATTTGTGGGCCATGTGCCCTGAATACATTTTCCTGCCATGTGTGTCCCCAGGCATAATCTGATGCATCTGTTGTTAGTGTCTGCCTGGCAGTGGGTAAGGTGAATGGCTGTCCCTTGTGGTGACAGGCCTGTGCCCACCATTGAAATTCCTGTTGCAGGCAGGGAATGAGAGTAATTACTGTTTCCAGGGTGTGGCAATGTTGAGTCCAAACACTTTTTAGATACCATTGTAGTTTCCCTCATATGCAGTCTTGCATATGGAATTAGTAGAATGCAGGATGCCATGTAGCCCAGAGCCTGCAGAATTTTTCTTGCAGATAACTGGGTCTTTGTTGCCATGTCTTTGAAGTAAGAAGTCAGATGCCTTTGTTTGTCTGGTGTGAGATAAGCCATCTGGGCAGTTGTATTTAAGCTTGCACCCAGGAATATTATCTCTTGAGAGGGTACTAGTTTTGATTTATTTTCATTTACTGTGTACCCTAGGCAAATTAGTAATCTTTTTACAAACACCAGATGCTGTAGTAGAATATCTTTGTTTTTTGCTTGAATAAGGCAGTTGTCCAAGTAGGGATATATCTGAATTCTTCTTTGTCTGCAAAATGCAAGTACTGGTGCCAGGCATTTTGTGAAGACCCTGTGTGCAGTAGATAAGCCAAAGTGCAGTGCAGAGAATTGGTAGTGCATTGAGCCAGCTATGAATCTGAGGTATCTTTTGCAAGATTATCTGATTGGGACTTGCAGGTATGCCTCTTTGAGGTCCAAAGTTACAAGCCAAGCCTTCTTGTCCAGCATGGGCAGAAGCTGCTGTAGAGTCAACATTTTGAATTTTGGGATGTCCAGAAAAGTATTTAGAATAGACAGGTCCAGAATTGGTCTCCAGGCTTTGTCCTTTCTTGGTACTAAGAAAAGTCTTGAGTAAAATCCTTGTCCCTGCTGTTGTTGTGGCACTGGCTGAATAGCCCCCATGTCCATGAGGGATGAAACTTGTTTTTGTGCCTCTTGCCATTGATTGCGTGGCAGGTCTGGCATACCTTTTGCCTTTGTAAGGGTGTGAAAGTGGAACCTGTAACCCTGAGAGACTATATTTAAGACCCATTTGTCCTGGGTGATCTTATGCCAGTTTTGTGAAAAAAGTGCAAAGGGAGCTGCCAAAAAATAAGTGCTTGGCATTGGCAGAGGGAATTCATTGGGACTGTTTTCTATAAGGCTGTGATTTGTCTTCTCCGCTTTTGGAGGTAGAAGCACCCCCATTGTTTGGGCCTGTATGAGCCCTGGGGCTGTTGCCTGCCTCTAGGGCATCTGAATCTGCCTCTTTGTGGTCTGTCTGACACTGGAAAGGACCAATTCTTAGAGGGCCATTTCCTGCTAAATCTGGGTGGCTGTACCTGTAAGAAATCCTTTACTGTCTGCATAGATTTTGCCTTATCCTCCATTTTCTTCAACACCTCTTCTGCCTTAACACCAAACAAAGTATCATGCTGAATGGAGCATCCAATAATTTTGCTTTAACATGATCAGGCAGATTTAGTTCCTTTAACCAAGCATGTCTTCTAATAACAGAACCTGTAACAGCGGCCCTGCACGAGGCCTCCAGTGAATCATAGCCACATTGCAAAGTATGTTTTCCCACTTGTTCAGCTGCATGCAATAAATCCTGCAAATCTTTGTTCTCAGAACATTCAGAATTTGTCAACATTTTTTTGTTTTAACAAAGACATTAAGTATTGCTGATATTTGAGCATATGAAATTGACAATTTAAAGCCCTTACAGCCAAGGTAGCAGAAGTGTAAACTTTTTCCCACATCTGTCCAAAGCCCTAGAATCTCTATCTGAGGGGACAGGGTTTTTAGCAGAAGCAGCCTTGATCCTTTTGGGACCCTGTGAGATAGTTTCTGGGTCAGCAGCAGGGTTTTTGTAAAGAAATTTATCGGAGTCTGGAACCCTGTAGTATCTGTCCGGCTTAACAGGGGCAGGAGGTAGAGTCTGGAGACAGGCCGGACTCTGAAAAAACATTATCTACTATGTCTAGAACAGGGGGAATTGTAAGAGGTTTGTGCTGAGGAAGTAAAATAAAGTCTCCAAGTCTTTTCTTAGAATTGGAATAATCCTAGCTCTCCCAGTGGAAATGCTCCCTCATGGTATGCAGGGTTTCCCCAAAAGAATAGTCCTCAGGAGGAGAAGCTGAAGGAATAGAATCTTCAGCATCAGAATCCTCATAGGGAGGAACAGAATATCCCTGATCAGAAGAAGAATCAGAGGAAATGGAAACCTGATCAGAAGAATCATATTCAGTGTCTTGCCTAGGCCTCTTATCAGGAGGGGGATGGGAACCCCTGATCAAAGTAATTAGGTCTTCGGCCATTTTGAGCATCTGTTTCTTAGGCATAGAAGTCTGTCCTGGAGAATGCTGTACTGGTTTCCTTGTCTTTAAAACTGTTTTAGACTTTGTCTTGGATGCTGAAGTAGGCTTTATATAAAGTTGTGTAGGTCTGAAGACACCCTCAGAAGCCAATGCCTACTCAGCGGCTCCGGACCCATCTGAGGGATTAATTTCCAAAGGGCCAATACCTTGATTATCCAGAGGCCTAGCTGTCTCCATGTGGGAGTTGGAGGCAGCCTGTGGCTCTGAGGTAGCGGGAATCAGGGGCTGCGAAAGCACCTCACTGAGCACCGGTGAACCGGCGACTGGCCTAGAAGAGGCTTTGTCGTTGGTTTTGGACCTCGGATGCTTGTCCTTGTCTTTATCCTTGCGTTTTTTATGAATTCAGGTTGTCGGTTGTTCCGACGGCATTATATAGTTAAACTTTCTGCCAAAATAATGAAAAGCAAAATCGTACCGACACTTAATAGTGCATTGGTTAAATCTAGCACAAAACCGACAACTAGCAATGTCGTGGTCAGGGCCTAGGCAAGGAATACAGTAAGAGTGAAAATCCTTTTGAGGTATTTGCTTCCCACAAGAAATACAACTGTTAACTTTTTCTGACATCGGTCTGGAGCAACAAAAAGTTTCCCCAATGGGGTACTTTGCTTTATTAAAGACTTTGGATCTGAAATTCGATTTCGAAAATCTCAGGAGTTGGCTGACCAGCACTTGCGAACTGCTTTTGTTTCGGGCACCGCATGGCAAGAAAGACTGAAGAAAATGGTGTTGGCTGCATCTTTTAAACCCCTGACGCACTGACGTCAGGGAAAAGGCAACAGCAACTGACGCCAGACCAGGACTTTGGAATTCAGGCTGACTGCGGGTAGCCTGCCAGCAGGATAACCCGAGTGTAATGACTGCAACAGTGAAACACGATGAATATCAGTGATATGATGACTTCTCCGTACCAACTCTGTTTAGTTACCAACACTGGATATAGATAAAAGGTTGGTAAGCTTGCCTTTTTCTTAATAGTTGTCAAGTTACATAAAAATGCCACAATAAATGACAGCCCCCCCCCCATACAGTCATTTAAAATAGCCACTCCACAACAGCAAAATCCACTTGAACCACCTTTTGCAGTGAAGCTTCACTGAATACATCTGTGCAGGGGCCACTCCATCTATCCCTTATCAGGTATGCCTCTTGGGTTGCATTAATCCTGAGCAAGCAAAATGAAAATCTTTTCCTCAGCCCACCCTTTCTGATTTCTCAGGAACTGGGTTGCTAATCAAACTTGGGCCTCCTGGGCTTCATTGCTCTGTGAAACAATCCATGATAATGCAAATATCAAATTCAGGATGCAAGGCACATTTACTAATAAGCCACATTAGCAGAATTACAGAGGGTAGATGCAAATTGCAGTCCACCTGTTACTGATACCAAATTGAAACACAGATATTGCTTTCTAACATATGTAGATTTGCCATTATCTGTTTATACAATAAAGTTTGACAGTGAATTACCCCATTTCGCTAAGGGCAGGAAAGAAAAAACTCCATAAAAGACCGTCGTGAAACTGGAAATGCTGCTGGAATGACAAATTATAGTTGTAGATGTCCTTCTCTTCACTGTTGCAATATTCAGAATACAAAGGATCTCCTGTCAAGCACAGCCCAATGTTTGGACAGTATACAAAAGCCTTAGCATTTATAGGCATCATGTGTCAGATGTATGCTCCACATGCAGGAAGAAGAAGAAGATTCCCCCGGCCAGGAGGGCAAGCAAGATCAATGTAGAACAGAGGAAGCAGGATGGGGGGCAATGAATACATCTACTGTTACGGTAAGATTTTACACAACTGTAACATGTCTAGCATATCACTTTTGCAGTTTTCATAACAGAAGGAAGAGTACAAAGCTCAAGAGGAGTCTTGGGAGAAAGAAGGGGCAGAAGAACTCTCCCATGCACAATTGCCCTGGCAAAACTAGCCCTAGACCTGTAAAATAACATCAAACTTGTAATGCTTAGTGAAAGTATGAACAGAAGACCAAGTAGCAGCCTCAAGGATGGAACTAGTATCCAACCTCTTGAAAAAGACATGAGAAAAAGCAGCAGCCCTAGATGAATGAGCCTTTGCTGAACAGGAAGGACATTTACCATGAAAAGAATAGCAAAATGAAATGGATTTAGAAATCCAGGAGGAAATGATTTGCTTAGAAATAGGCAAACCCAAAGACCTGGGATGAAAGGAAACAAAAAACTTATCCTTAGTTTTATCTGTATAACTCCTGAGCTGTCTATGAAAATCCAAGGTGTGAAGAACCTTCACAATGGCAGACTCTGGAGAAGGAAGATGAATAGACTGATTTATAGACAATTCGTTGACCACCTTGGGCCTAAAAGAAGGATTAGTAACAAAACAAAAAGTAAGGATCAGTCATGTCAAGGTGAAAGCTCAGAGACTCTCTTAGCAAATGTGAGTGCCAAAACAAGAACTGCCTTCCAAGTACAATGTTGTAAGCAAGCTGAAGCAGCAGGCTCAAAGTGAGCTTGAATTAATTTTTCATTAACAATATAGAGGTCCCAGAAAGCTGGAACAGACTTCCTGGGAGGCCTGCTATGAAGCATGCCCTTAAAAAGCTGCATGACCTCAAATCTAGAGGACAGAGGAGGAGTCAAAGGCAGACATGCAGAAATGGTTGACGGGCAAGTTTTAAATGAAGAATATGCTAACTCAGTATGGACCAGATTACACAAATAAGAGATAGACATTGGAAATGGAATAGATAAAGGATCCTGGTTTCGAGAGAGGTACCAGACAGAAAATCTTTTCCATTTGGACAAGTATGATTTTCTGGTAGTGGGCTTCCTAGCTTCACGCAGGAACTGAAGCATTTCCTCAGAAATAGGTCCATAGATTTTAGGTTCATAGATTAGTACTAGGCTAACTGCTCTTGCAAGACATTTTAAGCCTAGCCAATTAACCCCTGTGAGATTCAAACCCTGTACCTTGTGTTTGTAAGGCAAACACCTTAACCATTAGGCCACCCTCCCAATGAGGTGCCTAAAAGGGCTCAAACCCTATCAATCACAATATCAGCTGAGGAGTGGACAAGTTATGATGGATAATGGACCCCTTGTCTTGTGTGAGTAGTTCAACATGGTGAGAAAACTTGTGGTGATTGCACCTGGCCAAGTGAGAACAAAGGCAGAAACACTGATGTTTAGGCCAAAAGGGAGTCACTAGCAAGATTTTGGGAGTCTCCTGCTTGATCTTGTGCAAGACTCTCGGAAGCAGAGGAAGGGAGGGAAGGTGTACAGAAACATTCCCTTACAAGGAAAAGACAGGCATCCACTTTCCAAGCCACTGGACTCGGAACTGTGGAAGAGGAAGTAGTCTGTTGAATACTAAATAAAAAGAAGATAAGGAGAAACCTTAATGGGACACTTGTATAAAAAACAAAGACCTGAAGAAGCCTTGTTTTAGGCGATAGTTTTTACTAGCAGTTTTACAAGTTGTATGCGTCTAATAAACCACTTCATTATCAGCTGCTCATAGTTCCAGTGACTTCTATTTTACTCGTTTGCACTTATATGAAAAAATGGTTTGGTAATCAGCACAGAAGCAAAGCATTCAGACAGACATTCAATGATGGTGTTTGGACAGATGACAAAGAAGTTCTGAGTGTGTGCACATCCGTACATCACCTTCATGCCCTACGTCTTGTGCAGGGAGCCTACATGTGACATATGGCACCTGTAAATACTAAGGCTTTGGTATACTGGATGGACATTGGGCTATCCTTGGCATGAGACCCCTTCCATCATGAATACTGCAACGGTGATCTGGTAGGACATCTACAAAGAAATATCTCAGTGTTTCAGAGGTAGTAACATTCAGCTCAGTCAGGCAGAAAGACAACACAAATAATAGATTGTATTTTTTGAACTATTCAAGCTTATGGTTACCATGAAAACATCAATGCGAGTGTTTCTAGAGGTAAACATTGAGATGGCGTGGTTCATAAAGTTATATCACCTTTAGCCCACTGAGTACCCGAGTTGGCTCTGGCTGTCTGAAGATCCTGGCTTGTTGGATTTGCTGCTCTAAGTGAAGGCCCATTTCAAGGGGCAAGCATTCAGGCAGAACAAGTGATGGAAGGTAGTGCAATGCTATCTAACATTTAACAGTCCGGATGTGCAGTGCCATCTAGTTTAACAGTCTGGATGCTTGAGTGGACAGATGTCCCTTGCTTTCCCAGGGCTGAAAGGTTTTTCATTTGATTTTTTAAACATAAGGATGCCAAACTGAGAATTCTATTATTAAAGCAGGATATTTGGGGTATTTATATGTATACACACATGCACACCATCCCACCCACATTAAGGAAGTGGTGTGGGATTTTGCCTGTGTTGATGTGAATGTGCAGAAGCTCAAATGCATCATCCTGTTTGATCAGCCTTGCGGTATATTTATATTTGGTGTAAATCAAGACACCTGCACATTTGGTCCCTGCCTATATAATAACTGGTCTTTGATAAAAGTTTTATATTTTATTTTTGTATTTTGACATTTGTTATCTGGGTTAGTCTGACTGAGCTCAAGCCCATTTTCAGTGGAGGCCTGGGGAGAAAAGCTCCATAACAGACATGTTGACATACAGTAAATATTGATTATACAAACATTATGCAGTTGAGAATAAATTACAAATACATTAAGTACATTTTGAATCCACTTTGTTAGAATTAAAAATAAATATAAAAATCTTAAAATATACAATTTATTAGGGGTAAAAGCAGAATCATACATGGCTCCCAGCAATATGGTGAGCACAAGTTATTATGATAATGAAAGGGAAAGGTCAGGAAATATAAGTACATTGGGACAAAAAGAGGGAGAGTCAAGGGAGAAGTAGGTGTGGAAATAAAAAGCTTTATCTCCGGCAGTTTCATATTATGTCACATTGCCTCTAACTGCACCATGCTGTCAGTGACAGTACCATTTTGCATGACTGCATGTCATCTACTCTGATGTTTTTAAAACATCACCACAACCTCATAAGTGTGGGGAATACACCATGGTTCTTTATTCTAGTTTTATGAGAGAAACTGTGTAACCTGTATCAGTGACGGTAATACTCCATACATATGTACAGTGCCACAAGCCTTCAACAACAAAAGCAGAAAAAAAAATTGCACTTTATTTATCTGCTTTTACTGTATTTGTCTTTCTTCCTACTTTATTACTAGGGGCATTGACTACAACTCTGAACTGAGATATATAACAATGAGCATCTTTTTATGCACATTTAAAGTGTTTTTGTGATTGTATCTGCTTTATTTTCTGAAAAAAAAAAAAAAATATATATATATATATATATATATATATATACTTGTTTCCCACCTTTCTAAGCTAGTTTTTAGGTTAGTGCTAAATTTAGGGCTGTGTTACAAATCTGTGTTTGCCCATACCTTAATTGGATAGAAGGAAGTTTCTCTGTTCACCTGTGAGAGAGAGGAGCTTTGAGCAGCCTATCTGTCCCTGGAGGAGTGGTTTCAGCTCAGAAAGTAGTAGTTTACTGGCCATTTTGGGCTAATTTCTATCTCTTTCATTTCCCTGCTATAAAAACTGCATTTGCCAGGTTTTGTGAGACGGGAAGTGCCGGTTAGCTAGGGTATAACTATTCCTGGTTCCACAAAGTCTCCTCTTCAGTTTTTCCCTTGCAACTACACAAACTTTCAACTTAAGCACTCAAGCCATTCATTTCCCAGCTTAGCACTATCTCAAAACTCATAGCAAGCACTTATAAACCTTAGCACTACAGAAGAACAAGGCTCTCTATTCGACCTTACCAGCCATTCAGTAAAACAGTTTACTGTACCTATCCAGTCATGTCCAAATGGCAGTTTCAGGTGTACTCTCCAGTCCAACTGGTGAATCTGGGCATTTTGAGGCAATGTTACAACTGCCTCATGTACACAGACAACCCTCTCCTCCTGCCACCAAACACTAATACATGCAAGAGATGCAATTATACAGCCAAACTGGAGGCTAAGCTCTCTCATCCCAAGACTGGATCAGACAGTCAAGAGGAGAAGGGAAATACTGGCATCACACCACCAGCCTCACATAGACCCATTAAACCTGCACTGACAAAAAACACACATAAAACATACTCAGAAGCTCAAAATAAAAATCTGCAAAAGCAACAGAGCCCTCTAAAGCAGACATCGAAGCAATCTCCACGCCCCAACACAAACCATGAAACACATACTTCACAAAACCAGTGTGTCATGCAATCACAGACCTCAAGGCAAAATAACACACCCAACATACTAGTAATAGGTGACTCTATAGTCAGGCACACTGACATCTCACTCACTAGGCTGAATAAGGAGAAGGTTACTGTTAGCTGCCTGTTGGGTGCCAGGATCCACCACATAACACAAACACTCAGGTCACTCCAGAACAAGTACAAATATGACTTTGTCATTGTCCATGTTGGTGTGAATGACCTGAGCTTACCTCCCTGGACTACATGAAAAGAGACATGGAAGAGCTCTCTGATCACATAGCCCAGGCAGGTATGACCCTGACCCTGAGTAGCATCCTGCCCTCACCAAGAATGATACCACGGTATAAAGAAAAAATTATCAATTTCAACAATTGGCTAAGTTTCTGGTGTCATTTAAAGGGGATCCAGTGTCTTCTGCCTGGGATGACATGCTCGACAAGCCATGCTGCTTCGCTAGAGACGGCTTTGACCTGTCACCCTTAGGCTTTCGAATACTGGCCAAGGCTCTTGCCACCCACATAGTGCCTATTTTAGGCAAGACTCAAAAGACAAATCCACCACCATAAATAGCACAAGTAAAAAAAATCTGAGGGTAATACTACTCAATGCCAGAAGTCTAAACCTCAAAATGCACACACTCGAGGCACTCCTCAGTATGGAGAAAATCGATATATGTGCAGTAACAGAAACCTGGTTTAAGGCTCCAGAGAGCACCCCAGCACTACCAGACTACAACTCATACCATACATTTCAGCCACAAAACCTGGACCGAAATACAAAAGGCAGAGGAGTATCCATATTCATCAAGGATACCCACACCTCCAGGTTAGTGGCACAGCACGATGCTTCAGAGATTATCCATGTGCAACTAACAATGGGCAAAACTGCAATTCAAATTGTAGCTTGCTACAGATCACCCACCATGTCTCAGGACCCCCATTCTGCATTTCTGGAAACACTGGGTAACATAAAGGTCATACCAAACACTCTAATACTGGGTGATGTCAACTACCCAAACATTAACTGGGAGAACCACTCAAGTACTAACTCCCTTGTCCAACATTTCCTAGAATTTATAAACTCAAACACCCTGGAACAACTGGACAACACTCCCACCAAAGGTGACAACATACTGGACCTGGTCAGCACCAACAAGGGCGACCGGTGTTCCACACCGGAGGTCAACTCCTTGCTGGTTAGATATGACCATAAAGAAATCACTTTAGATATCCACATTCTGCCTCCATCCCCGGACAAGGAAACCATTGTGAAAAACTTTTCAAAAGCAAACTTTACGTTACTTAAGATGGAGGTGGAAAGTTTCAAAGCCCCCATGCTAAAGGATAACGCTGTCCAAGCTGTAAAATCCTGTACTAATGTATTCTATGGGCATCTACAAGAATGCATGGATTGTGCTATCCCAAGCAAAACCAAGACTCACTCCTCTAAGAAAAGGAAACCAGTCTGGTGGACTCCTACCATAAACAAGCTATACAACAGAAGGGGGAAACTAGTACAGAAAAGAGTAAAATCTCAAGAAGGGAAGACATCCCTGATCAGTATCAGCAAGAAACTACGATCCCTCATAAAATCTTTCAAGGTGAGCTTTGAAAAAAAACTTGTCAAGGACTCCAAAGATAACCACAAGGCATTCTTTAGCTATGTCAAGAATCTAAGTGGCAATGCTCAGATCTGCTCAGAGTTAGTGCAGAATGGCACAAAATGCACTGAACCAACCGATATTGCCAACATCCTGGCAGACGGGTTCAGTGCAAACCTCACCCCCCTCTCACCCCTAAAAGGGCCCATAACCATACCAAAAGAATGTAGAGCCCCTGAAATCATAGACACTCAGGTTAAAATAGCCCTCTCCAAAGCCAAAGACACAGCATCAATGGGACCGGACGGTGTCCCAGGTTGCATCTTACACAAGCTCAAAAATGAACTAACCACTTACCTAAACACTGTTAACAGAGTAGTGCACAGCAATGGTTATTCCACTCCACAAAGGTGGAGCCACAACAGACCCCGGGAAATATCACCCTATAAGCCTGACTAGCTTGGTCAGCAAGGCTATGGAGAGCATCATCATGGAGCTTATTAACAGAGACATTGGGAACCTCCAAACAATGGACCCTACCCAGTTCAGCTTTGTTAAGGGCAGATCATGCCTCCTAAATCTGGTGGACTTCTTTGAGACAGTTACCAAGGCTATAAACGAGGGAAAGGTGGTACACACAGCCTACCTAGACCTCGCAAAGCCCTTCAACACCATTCCCCATTCTGGTATTATAGACAAGCTCACCAGCCTGAACATAAACCACTATGTCACAACATGGGTTGCCAATTGGCTCACAGACAGAACCCACATGGTGAGAGTTGCAGGAGCTAGGTCTGACTCTAAACTGGTTACAAGTGGCGTTCCTCAGGGTTTAGTCCTAGGACCCCTTCTGTTCAGCATATACTTCTCAGAAGTACAGACAAGCACAGGAGGACTATGGCTGACCAAGTTTGCAGACGACTGCAAAATAGGGGCTATAATTGACTCACTGGCTGACACAGACATCCTCCCAAAGGGTCTCACTGAGATGGATACCTAGTGTCAAAATCATGGCCTCAAGCTAAATGCCAAAAGGTGAATAGTTATTCCCTTTGGAAATAAAAAAGTACCCATAAACTACCATATAGGTGGTAGTCCACTAAATATGGAAAATGTAATAAGGGATCTGGGGACCCAAGTAGATAGTAATCTCTCCTTTGATAATCACATTGTCAAAGTGGTTAGAAAATCCTTCTATGTGGCCCACCTAATCACAAAAGGGTTTGCATCCAGATCAAAAGAGGTCATTGTGGGACAGACTAGGGACTCTGATGAAGCGATTAGTTGTAAATCGTGAAAGCGCTTACTCTTATGTGATTTATTAAAACTGCTTGAATTCACCGAGCCATGGTCAGTTCGCTGTTTTATTTTTGTTTCAATTTTGCTCTGAGGTGTAAACCAGGTGTTTATCCAGTTTGTGGAATTTGTTTTTTATACCATTGTATTTTCCTCATGTGGAGTCTGGACAGTGGTAGTGTAGGAATGGTGTCTTCCATGAATCCTAAAGTCCTTAGCATCTCCCTTGCAGATTACAGTTCTTGGAAGTAAATGGACAGGCTAAAAAAATTATCCTGAGGCAGGAAGGCATGCATTTTCTGTGTGTTCAGCCTGCAAACCAGAACATAAGGTCCTGTGTAGGAACCATGTGTGATTTTGGTAAACTTTAGGGAAATCCAGACCTGTCAAAATATGGAAAGATGGAGAAGGTTAACAGGATAGATCAATAAATAAGTCTGCATACTTTTCTAATAGATAAAACATAGTCCCTATGTTAATCTTTGTTATGAAATGTGGTTATTATTGGATATACTGGCTTGCCTTATCAGTTACCCAAATTTCTTTTTTATTTTATTAGTAATTGGTTCAGTTTTAAAAATCTATGCCACAGGGTACAGATAACATTCATAGTAACTCAGGAGAAAAATAGTGCATTTTTTTTTGTTTACAATGCTTTGTGACATCAGTAAAGCAAAGTATAGAAATGATAAATTAAAAGGGTCTTACTTCCAGTGCTTCTGTTACTCATCAAGCTAGAAATGAGGCTGATGCTAAAAGTGTTGACTTTCATAACTTATATACATACATAAATACTCGAGTCACCAGAAATGAAAGGTAACTCTTATACACTGATAAATGTTGGCAAACTGCATTAGTTCAGCTAAGTTTAATAGCATTTTTTTTTCTTTCTCTTGTTTTAAATATGAACAACCTGGAAGAAGGTATGAAGATAAGGGACATGGAAGAAACGTTAAAGCATCTCAATGAATTAATACATTTCAAAAGAGCAGTATCTTTAGAGAGGAAGAAATTATACAAGAAGAAAGAGGTACTATGAAGGTAAAAGACCCATATGGATGTAATTAATTGTCCTCTGTTGCAGTTTTGATGGTTATTTCACTAAATAACAAAAAAATCAAAGTAGAAGACCAAAAGTATATAATGACCAATTAGTTTCTACATTAGAAGATGCAAAACTTCAGGAAATGGAAATATTTTTCCTACAGGCTGAGAGACCTTGTATTAGAATAATTAAGTAGGAAGAGCATGGGCTACAGCCATGCAAATGCAGGTGGTGAAAAGCACACCATTTTAAAAAATAAAGACTTTGATTTTAAGCACCTGTTTTTTTTCAGTTTTCTCATTATTGTGATTTGATCATTTACTTTCAGGATTTTATTATTTGCTCAGATATGCAAGGAATTTTCAACTGTATGCATAACAAATTTTTACAGTGAGGTTAACATACTTATTGAATGAAAAATGCATGGGACAGCCAAAGTAATTCTAGTTGGGTGTTTTAGGAAGGAATATGATTCCTGCGTAAAAGGAAACCACAATGGAAAGGTGCAGCTGTTGTTGGTAATGCAATCTTTACTGGTTTAAATTTCTGTTTCTCATGTTGCAGTTTTGCCACAAACATGCTTTCCAACTCTTTGTGAACTAGGACATGGTTTGAAGACAAATGAACAAATATTTACAAATAATATGTTAGAGTGAGGAATGTATAGCCTGAAGCACTTTTATTATTTCTGATAGTTGTATGATTACAGTGTCAGACAAATGCTGTCTGCAATACCTGATGCTAATATAGCCCTAAGATAATGCAGCAAAAATCAGCATTCATTGCTAAAAGTCACACTCACACACACACACACACACACACACACACACACACACACACACACACACACACACACACACACACACACGTGAGTGCACGAGCACACACACACACACACATATGCACTCGCGCACGCACACACCTACACACACACCCCCACACACGCATGCACTGACTTACTTTTAATATAGCAATAACCCACGCCTGGGTGTGGGTAATGTGGGTTTTACCCACGGTTGGCATGGTTTGGTCCCGAGGGCGAAGCCCGAGGGACCAAACAAAGACAACCGCAGGTAAATTCCACATTACCCACACCCAGAAGTGGGTTATTGCTATTATACTATGACATTATTTAAGAAAATAAATAATTACTTTTCTTAAATAATGGCATTGTATAATGCCTCTTTGCTGCCCTTCCGCAGCTGTCTGGTATCCGGCAGTTCTGATGTACTGCATGCCTACGCAGTACATCAGAGTTGTGGCCAAAAGCAGCGGAGAAGCAAGATCTCCATTGCTTTTACTGTTGCTATGTTAAATGGGTTTAACATAGCGAGACAGCTTTAAAATAAGCAACGGAGATGTCCATTGCTTATTTTAAAGCTGTCTCGCTATGTTAAACCCATTTAACATAGCGAAACAGTAAAAAGCAATGGAGATCTTGCTTTCTCCATTGCTTTTTTTTTTAAAACTGTCTCGCTATGTTAAATGGGTTTAACATAGCGAGACAGCTTTAAAATATTTTTTTAAACCTGTGTCGCTATGTTAAACTCTTTTAACATAGCGAGACAGTGTTTTAAAAGAGACTTATACTAATGGAAAAAGTCCGGGCGACCGGACCTTTTTCCATTAGTATAAGTCGATTTACAACGTGCACGCTAGCCAATCAGCGTGCACGTTTTGGAATATTAATGGGGGGTCATGGTATAATTACAAATATGCTTTACAAGAAATGTTTCTGTTACACAGAACTTTTTGCCTTTCTACATTTTATGCTTACATGATCTGTGATCACCCATCTGCCATTTATTATTTGAAACAGTAAACTCTCTCTTCCAGAGTTTGACTACCCATGCTATACCACCGCAGTATGCATAGAGATATAGGATTCTATATATTTATCTTTGGAAGGGGAGACTGTGCCCGTCTATTCCTAAGATAGTATTCTAGCCTTAAAACCCTGAAACTCTTAAGTATAATATATCAGAGATGCACTAACCTAGTGGAAATGATATTGATTTATTTCAGTTTTTTTTCTCAGTTGATGGAACCACATAGGTTGGATACCTAGAGATCAATTTCACACAGTAAAACAGCATTTATAAACAAGTCCTTTTATATTAGGTGTCACAACACTGAAAGTGAGCTACAGGAAAATGATTATGCAAATATAATCAAGTAGAGTCTTCAATGATGTAACAGCTGAAATACCAGTATACTCTGTACTGATACTTTGCACAAACAGGTATCCAAGAGGAAAACTGTAATTCTTGTTTGTTGAAAAATGCATTTCTGTTTGAGACATTCTTTTTTGAACATCCCAAAATAAATGCAGCCTAACAGTAGTTATGGAACTACAGCTTTTCGTCTTGCATATTGGAGTAGATACTGCTAGAAATGATATAATGTGGACAAAGGATAGTGTTTCATAGTGAAAGGGATCTTACCCTTAAAAAAATGCTTGTGGAAAGAGATGATTTAAGATGTTAGCAACAACCATATAGATGTAACTTTAAAAATCATGGTACATATTATTTGGATCATTTTGCATTTGGAATGACCTGAAATTCCTTTGTTTGGTAAGTTTTATATTTTCTTGTTATGTATTTGTAGTTCAGTCCTTGTAATATTTGAAATGAATTTTTTGTAACTTACCTTTGAGAGAAGAGATCCCTGTAAGGACTTCCATGCTGCAAAGCTATTCCATATCCTTTACTGCTGATACTGTTCCCAACGACAGTCACTGAGCATTCATCGTCTGTTAAGGCTGTATATTCTACCACTGCTAAGTCCCACAGGAAGGCATAATTTCCTTTCTTTGCCTGTGAAAATCAAAAGTGAGTTAGACATTATCATGAGTTTTCATATATTCTTGCAGACATTGTCTATACACATTTTGAACTGCTTAACAATAATTTACAATGGTAAATCAGGACACCACTGTTGTAAATCATAGCTCCTAACAATGAACACGTTTAAGATGACATAGCATGCTTAATATATCACATTTTTATTGAATAAATCTTTGCAAGTCAGCCTTGCCAAAAAATTGTTCTGCTGTACCCAAGATAAATTGCTAATAAATAGTATCAGATTCCAACAGTCATTAGTCAAGAAGCAAACAAGCTAACCACTGTTACTATCCTGATATCCTCCTTTTATTACTTTGGCAACATTTATCTGGGAGCATCTGTACTAATTCAAATAGGACTTGTATAAATGCAGGCAGAAAATAATTTAATGCAAATTCTTCTAATGTAGTTAAAATTCACTGATGACTGCTTGCTTATGGCACAGACGTATATTACATAACGGTATGTGCAAAGATAGATGTATACACATTAAGTGCAGTTAAAATGAATTGCTACAATACTTTGAAAAGAAACCTGGATAACTAATATTGTCATGCAAATATAAATTATAAGTCATGTGGCTGCTTCAGGTCAATGTCCTCATTATGCATATATATTTTCATTTGACAATAAAATCCCAAGCTGCAGTTTTGCATGAAATAGATCGACGTCAAGGAGATCATAATGATGGTCACAAGACTACCCTCTTCTGTCACTTCCTGATCTTTATGATCAGCTTATTTGAATAGATGGTTTCATGGCTGGAATAACTGTTAACAGATAAAGTTCAAAAAATAGATGTAATCTGGCGAAACCTTTTAAGTATGCATACTAAAATGCATGGACGTCATAATTCAGAAAAGCCATAGCATATTTTCATTCAGAAAGAGACTCCTAATTAATACCATCCTGTCTTTTTGAAAGAGGTTTTGTGCAATTATTTAAGAAAAGGTTAGACCACCTTTTCTACAAGCTCAGACTTGAAACAACAATTCAGTTAGTACTATATTTGGTTAGGAAATTTGCATTTATGCACTGATTTGTTCTTGAATAATAAACATTTATTTATATCCCCCTATCTTCACCATTAATCTCTCCAAAAGGAAATGCATCTCAATGAAGATGACTGCAGGGTAATAAGTAAGGATATGTAATAAGAAAGGATGCATATACGATTGGGTCTTCATCTTCATTTGCAGTGCCTGCATCTTCATATTCTATAAGCACAAGAAGAACTTTTTCCTTCATCAGCACCTCTTCTCTTTAATGTCAAGAAAATTCCATGGTTCCCCTACAGTAATACTCCAGAATTAATACAGTTATTTGCTTTATAACTGCTTTACTTTTTTGTATGTCCCCCTCCCTTCTTTCTCTAAATACAGCCCACAGTCTTCTTATCTAAACATCTTTTTCCTTCATAAAAATTGAATGTCTCCTACATAAGAGAATGTCTAAGCCAAAGGCAGAACACCTTTCTATTAAACCACAGCTGCAGTTTTAAAATTCAGGATGGACATATGGAAATGTTTCAAGCTAAATATTCTTTTTCTGTAATCACAGAAACAAACTGCTGTTAGCTCCTTGCCCTTCTCTCTGCAAAATCAAGGTGTCGTCATGGACTCCATGTAGTACTGCTCTGGAATGTAACTGCTGCTACAGAGGTTAATGCTTTACTTTGCTACTGTCCTCATCAATTCATCTCTGTGCTCTCCATTTTCCCACCTTTTTTTAAAACATGCTGTCCACCCTAAATAGTTTTCCTGCTGTCATCCACCAAACTTGTACAATTCAAGATAACTGAGCAATGCAAGCCATCTTCTTTATTTTTGTCTGGTTACATTAAAATGTAGTACCCTACAGTACTGTAAACTAGAACCCCCACCCATATCTGCCACTATATTTTTAGGGTGCATAGTCAGCAGTGAAGATAATCCTAACAATTGTGAAACAAAAAACTAGAACCAAAACCAAAAAAACGGAAACTGATATGAACAAGAACAGAGTACAATACTATATAAAATACTGAGTTTAATGAACCATTTTAGCGCTTTCATCTCCTAAGAGACTTCATCAGAAATAAAACCAGAACATTGTTCAATTTACATTTAAATACTGAAAGTCCTATGACATCACAATTAATCAATTTAAAATGACAGTGACACACAAAAAATTCCTTCGAATAACTGACACAATTCAATTATATAAAACAGCCTTGGAAAAACTTTATAAACTGTTTTTATATATATATATATATATATATATATATATATATATATATATATATATATATAAAATTTTATGTTATATAAAAATTTTTTATTACAACTATATAATGTTGGCTTTTTCATGTAACATAGGTGCCAGGGAAACAATCGTTAAGACCTGGCGTAAACATAGCTGCCAGTCTAAGTTGCCACTGGCTCTCTTTTTTCTTTAAAATATTTTTCCAATCCCATCCTCTGGGGTTAATATATACTATATCTAAAATCCCTAACATGAATTTATCAAAATTACCGCAACACAAGGAATGTCTATATAGGGCGTTGGTAGTTTTTCTATTTTTAATGTCATTTAGGTGTTCATACATTCTATGTTTAAGCAGACGTTCCGTCTTGCCTACATAGAAATGTCCACTGGTTGTACACCAAGCCAAATAGACTACCCCCCTAGTGTTGCAATTACCCTTTTTAAAGAAAACTTTACTCCTAACACTATTGTTTAACACAACCTGTGGTTCCTTCATTATGTATGTACAATGTGAACACATGCCACATGGCCTAATATCATTGTTGACCTCTCTAAAATTTTCTATTCTATTCTATTCTCTAATAGTTGTTTAATATTATAACCCACCTTATGAACAAATCGAGGCCTGTGTCCTACTTTTTCTAAAATATCTTTTTTAGTCCTAAAAATATTCCAATTTCTTACAAATGCTTCCTGGACCAAATCAATATTTCTATTATATTGTAAAACACAGGCCTTAGTAAAATTATTTGGCCTAGTAACATTGCTGTCATGGATTTCTTCCTGTGAACCAGGTCCTAATAAAGGTTTATATCTAATACCCCATTGTATATACATTTTGTGAAGAATGTTTCCTACAAAATCTTTTGGATATCCTCTCTCCAAAAACATTTGAAACATATTATTACATTCTTTTGCTAAATCCTCTTTGTGTGAAGTCATCCTAGCAATTCTTATTGCTTGTCCTTTGACTATGCTAACTTTTTGTCCCAACAGATGTTCACTCTCACAATGCAAATAAGCATTACAGAAGGTCTTTTTTTCTATATACTAAGGATTTAAATTTTCCTTTATCTTTCAAAATAGTAGTATCCAAAAAATTAATTGTATTTTTATTATATTGGAATGTAAACTCCAGCAATTGGGTTGTAGAATTTAAATACTCCATAAAATTGAGGATTTCCCTTTCCTTACCAGACCATAAAATAAAAATGTCATCCAGGTAATGTAAATACACTTTAATATTACCCCAATATGGACCACCAATAACGTGTTTATCTTCCCAACCTAATAAAACAAGATTGGCATAAACAGGGGAGCAAGCTGCTCCCATAGGGACCCCCTTCATTTGTTGATAGTATTCTCCTTCAAACCAAAGGAAATTATTATCCAAGACAATGCCCATGAACTCACAAATTAATTTAATCATGCCATTCTCCAGTTCCGAATGTAGGAAAAGTACCGCTTCAAAAAATGTTAAACCTTCCATTTTAGGAATGCAGGTAAACAGATCCTTTATATCAACTGTTAGAAAGAACACTTCCTCACTAAAATATTCATTTTTAATATTTTTCAAAAATTCCCAAGAATCCTTTAATAAATGTAAAACTTTTTTGTAACATGTTGCACACAAGTGTCTATAAATACTGTAATTGGATGTATCTTGGATCTCCTAGCTGCCACTATATGCCTGAAAGGTGGTTTATCAATACTTTTGTGTATCTTGGGGATACCAAAAAAGACCAGAACCAAAGGGTCTTTTCTATAAAGGAATCCATGGGTATCTTGGTCTATCCTTCCATCTAACAAGTATTCTTCCAAATAAGAATCAATTTTGGAATACGCTATATTAATATGATTTTTAGAAGTTCCTATGTAGGTACTATTATCAAATAATAGGTTTAACATTTCGTCAGAGTAGTCATTACTACAAAATATAACCACTCCTCCTCCCTTATCTGGAGTCATGACTCGTATACTCTTGTCCATTCTTAGATTTTGTAATAATTCATATTCACCCCTGGTCAAATTTCCATGATAATCATTTTTGTTGTTACTTTTATAAATATTATAAATATCTTCCATAACCAACTTCTCATAAGTTTCTACCAAGGGATGTAAAATAGGATTGTATGTACTTTTTTTCTTTGGTAAAACTAAATTTTGAGGACAAGTATCTACTATATTGTCTTGACGCCCTAAATTAATTTCCAAATTTAGTTTTCTAGTATAAAACTTTAAAGATGTTATATTCTCAACTAGACTTCCAGAGTTTGAAGGAATAAATTTGACTCCCTTAGAAAATAATTTAAAATAATCATCCATAATGAGTTTATCTGAATAATTGTATATGGTAAATCCATCCTTCTGATGTACTATATGGTCTTGATGTTCAACGGATGAATTAAAACTGTTGCCCTCAGCTAATAATGCCTCTTGTGTGGATAATATTGTCTGTTGTATTCCCCCTTCTCTGTATAATACTGTGCCAGTCTCTTGGAACATCTGACTTCCGGAAAATCCTCCCACTCAAAATCTTGTGAAATGTATAAATCATCTGTGTTGTCTTGCCTTCTTACATTGTTGACCACTACTTCGCTATATCTAGGTATTCTAGATTCTTCAACATGTCTCTCTATCAAGTATCCAGATTGACCCGAAAATGTATCCCTTTTACCCTGTGTGTTCGTTCAATTCTCTTATCCACTTTATGTATATAAACTTGTTTGTTAGAATAGCTTTTTTGATCCCTATCTAGTTTACGCTTCTTTTTTTGAAAAATATTGAAACATCTTTTGTCAACCTTGTTTAACATTTTAAAATATAAAGCACTATACTGGGGAAATAACAAATCATTTCTAACTTTTTTATCCAATTCCTGGACTTCCAATACAACCTCTTGATTCTGTTTTTCATAATAAAACAAAGTTTTCTTAATTAATCCCAACCCAATTTCATCAAAATAATGAACATAATCACACATAACATCTTCTGAATATGTAACACCAAAGGGTAATTTGTATATTCTTAAGCCTTGGGGTACAATTTTTAACTCTAAACACTGTTTGAAATATGCAATAGCTATCTCGGTGGTTTTATATTTAAAAAGTCTTTTTTCTAAATGAAAAATAGAATCCTTTAAAGAGCTTCCATTATAGCCTTGTTGGCATGGTAAACGGGTATTGGTATCTTCCGTCTGTGGACCTTCAGTGTTAACAAAAGAATATTTCTTAAAAAGCACCTGTTCAAACTTGTTATTAATGTCCAATTGCTCAAGGTTATCTATAGTTTCTGGAGCAATTGGTGCACACTCCTTATGAAGCACTTTTCTATTGCCATTACGGGTATTAGAAACAGTACCTTGTTTTGGACGCACCACTTGACGGTAACTATCTGAGTTATTTGAACTCTTCTCTGCCAATAAAACCTCATTAGCCACAGTATCCATTTTATTAACTTCTCGTTGAGAAGGAATAGGTATAACATCACCACTATGCTGGGTAGAAACCATCAACAAGTTCCCTGTGCAACTCGCGAGGTTCGCGGAACCGGAAACTGTGGAATGAGGCGGGTAGTTTAAATCTGTCCCCATACAAACTCCGTATCCATGGTAGCCAGGAGGAATGAAGTTGACTCGTTCGCCCATAAAGGAATGCCTAGCAGTAGCACAACTCTCCTTAGGTGTAAAAAGTTCCAAAAGTCTTGTAAGTTCACCTTTTAAAGATGAAACCTCACGAGGAAGTTGTCTAAGTTCCGCTCCTAACAATCCTAACAATTACCTAGAATAATGGTTATTATGCCAACAATCAGACCCATCAATGAAATGTATTAAAATATTTACTTTTTATTGATTTATAATAGCAATACATTTCTTTATATTAAATCAATTCATACATATAATGACCAGTCCTTGAGAATAAGGACTAATGTATGACCTGACAATTTACCCCCATACACTTAAGATAAATGGTAGGAAAAGAAACTAAATTGCTCACTGACTGCTTTCATTAAACTTATTTTATTGCTGTGAACATCAGAGGAATGTCAGCCTCCTGCTTTATGTACTACAGACCACAACAAATAGAATGAAAGTATAAAAATGTTAAGCATTATAGTCATACACATATTGTAAGCTTCAAGACACAAGCATTAGGCAGACTGCCTCCCTCAACCTTCTCTTAACCTTTAATTTTTTGAGAGTCAATGTTTGTCCATTCAAAGTTCATAGCAATTTGTGTTGCAATGGTCAGGGATTAAGGGGTGGGAGCTCCTGTTATATGCAATAACAATATCTATTATATGACAAATATGCTGAGTAGGTGGGATTTTTGTATTTATTTTATGGAAAAAAGTGAGAAGTTTAGAGATGTCAGCTTCCCTGATTAATAAACTTTTGGCTGGTCCAACCTTTAATTTGTAACAACATACTTCATCCTTGCTGAGGGTTATTAATTAAAACATGTTAGTTTCCTGACTGTTATGGTGTGGCCCCATACAAGATATGACTGTCACTCAAAGTATGTTAATTAAGTTACACTTTCTTTCATGCACAAGACTATCTTTGTAGTACATAAAGCAGGAGACAGAAATCAGTTAGATGGCAAAACCAACAATCAGATTACCTAGCAAACAACACAGGTGTGCCATAAGGATCCATTTTAGGACCTATACTCTTCAACATATTCATTAATGAGCTAAATCAAGCCTCTCAACAAAGCACATTGATTCAATATGCAGATGATTCAACCATCATCTCTTCCGCCAATTATTTCACTAACCTCCAGAAAATCATCCAAAATAACTTCTCCTCCATAGAAACCTGGCTAAACAATGCCCAATTAATGCTGAACCCCCTAAAAACTAAACTGTTAATATTTTCATCAAAACCTCCATCTACAGAATTTAAGATTTTCTCCCATAATGAAACAGTAATTGAACAGGTACAATACACAAAACTTCTAGGAATTACCATCGACAATAGACTTTCCTTTGAGAAACGTATACTCAATACAGTAAAGAAAATCCACTTCAAACTGGGCAAATTATATTGAGACAAACTCTACCTTGATAAACAAAGCAGAGTAAAACTAGCTAACACTCTGCTTATTCTATCCGTCATGTATGGGAGCCCCATCTTCACCAACCTCCATTCATTCCTCAGTACTAATTTGCAATCATGCTACTATAAGATAGCAAAATTCGCCTCTAACTTGTCCAACCACTCACACCACTGCAATTCTATCTCAAACCTGTCCTGGTTAGATTTTCACCACTATCTCCACTTTACTCAACTAAATACTGCCCATAAACTAATTTTCCAACCCAACAGCTGTCCCGCTTTCCAAACTATCTTACGCATATATACCCCAACTCAAATCCTCCACTCCTCAGAAAGAACCCTTCTAAATGTAGCTAAACCAAATAAAAGACCAGGACAATGCCTCTATTCATACAACATAACCAAACTATGAAACAGCCTCCCCTCCTCCATTTCTCAACTGGACTCCCTAATGGCCTTTAAAGCTGCACTAAAACCCACTTTTTAAAAAATCCAAGTTGTACATGTGAAATGCAATGTAAACCCCCTTAGCCCCAAACCATATATACCAAGAACCTGCTTCCAACCCTTTCTGATATCCATCTTTCTCAGATAAACTTTTTTCTTAGTTGATTACTATCATATGGTTTGAAAGTATGTTATACTTTACTAAAGTCTATTACTTTTTGTTACTGTAAGTATATTATCGAACATTCCATTTGCATCTGTTTTCAACTCTGTACTTTACTTTTTGTACTAGCGCTTTTATTATAATTGTATAACTATTTTTGTTGCTATGTTTGTTTAACTGTGGAGCTTTTCTCCACGGGCCTCCACTGAAAATGGGCTTCTAACCCAGTGGACCTTCCCAGTCAACAAATGTCAATAAACAAATAAATAAATAAATGACTCTACAAGTGTCAGTGACAGAAGACAACAAGTATCTGTGTCTTACCTGGATTTCATGGCAGTCAAAGTCATGGCTCCAAGCAAGCTGCTTGTATGAAAACTGGATGGGATTAAGGTATACGAAAGAGTAAGGAAATACACAGCTGCATCGCTGAAGAGCAGGATAAAGAGGAAGACATATAAGGAATGCAGAAAATCACTACTGGACTAGCTGAAGGTGGGCCCTAGGTCCTGTACCCTTTGGTGTGTTTATGTGAGACACACCTGAGGAAATAATGGAGAAGATCAGCCTTTTCATTAATGTTACAAAGTGAGTTGCAGCAAAGTAGGGTGGGAGAGGAGCTGAAAGAAAGATCTGGAAAGATAAAGTGGACAAAACAGTGGCAGCTGAGGTTAAGTGCAAACAAACACAAATGACATCACTTATACCACTGAACATCTAGTATGTGAAGGTACTCACACCTGGACTAAACCACCAGGAGTTGAAAAATGGTGAAATGGCAGCAGTAAACAGAATGCTAGGGTGAATCCTCTAGAATTCAGACTCAGGGAGCAAAAAAAAGGGTAATGATGCCATTCTCTTGGGCCCTTTTCAGACCACTCATTTAGTACTGTATGCAGTCCTGAAATGTAGTAAGGTGAAGGAGATCAGGCTATTGGAAGGAATCCAGAGGAATGCCACCAAAAAGTACCAAGAGTTAGAGGGGAAAGGTGAGTATCTGGAAGTGCTGTAGATCACCTCACTAGCAAATGTAAGAGATGAGACGGAAATGATAAGGGGTCCAAGATTCATGTCCAGAAGATGATAAGGCATCACTCTGAAAAGGAAGGACAGAAGGGGATATTGGGCAAAGCAGGCAAATTATGGGGACCCTCTACTCCCTGGATCTGTAAAAGTACTCCTTCATAGAGCAGATTGTGGACCCATGCAATTGGTAGCCAGAATGGGTGGAGGAAATAATGAAGTTAAGAAGCAATGAATTGGGAAGATAGATATGGGCTAGAAAATATTAAGAACATTTAACATTTATTTATTTAACGTTTGTTTACTGGGACTATCCAACTGGAACAGAGCTCATTTTCACTGGAGGCCAGGGAGAAATGCTCCAGATGCATGTCTTTGGAATTTGGGATAAAACTGGAATACACACAGAGAAAACCAAGACAAATACAGGGAGGACATGCAAACTCCTCACAGAAGGTACCCCTGCCGAGAATCCAGCCAGAAAACCTCTTGCTGTGAGGTGACAGTGCTAACTTCTGCACCACTGTGCCACCCCTTATTATTAAAAGGAACACCACGTATGGTTATACAACAGATGTAAGGTAATATAAAAGATCAGTAACATCAGAGATGATTAATTTAAAAAAAGGTGCTGGGACAAAGCTGTCTACATGGCATCTAAGGGGCTTTACCACCATGAAAGTAGACAATGCAAGTTCCACTTGAAATCCATTTTTTTTAATTGAGTGGAACTTGCTACCTTGAAAATTACAATTGTGGCATAGACGCCTTTTTGAGAGAATACATTAATGTCCAGTGGACAAGGACAGAAGTATGACAGACAGGTATGTGCTAAGAGGGTACAAAATAAAACATATAATAAAGTCATTAAAAGAAAGAGTACCATTCTGTTATTCAGGCAAACATTTGTACACATTAGCTTTGACTTTGCATAGTTATTTTTCAATACCACAACTCAAAAATCCCCAAACAAGTTTAACATATCAGTTGATATTGCAATAACATCACCTGCTAGTCAATGAAAGTAATGAATGCCCTGTTAACATCACCTGATAGTCAATGAAAGTAATGAATGCCCTGTTAACATTGCCTGCTAGTCAATGAAAGTAATGAATGCCCTGTTAACATCACCTGATAGTCAATGAAAGTAATGAATGCCCTGTTAACATCACCTGATAGTCAAAGAAAGTAATGAATGCCCTGTTAACATCGCCTGATAGTCAGTGAAAGTAATGAATGCCCTGTTAACATCACCTGATAGTCAATGAAAGTAATGAATGCCCTGTTAACATCACCTGCTAGTCAATGAAAGTAATGAATGCCCTGTTAACATCTCCTGCTAGTCAATGAAAGTAATGAATGCCGTGTTAAGATCGCCTGCTAGTCAATGAAAGTAATGAATGCCCTGTTAACATCGCCTGCTAGTCAATGAAAGTAATGAATGCCCTATTAACATCGCCTGCTAGTCAATGAAAGTAATGAATGCCCTGTTAACATCGCCTGATAGTCAATGAATGTAATGAATGCCCTGTTAACATCGCCTGCTAGTCAATGAAAGTAATGAATGCCCTGTTAACATCACCTGATAGTCAATGAAAGTAATGAATGCCCTGTTAACATCACCTGATAGTCACTGAAAGTAAGGAATGCCCTGTTAACATCGCCTGCTGGTCAATGAAAGTAATGAATGCCCTGTTAACATCACCTGCTAGTCAATGAAAGTAATGAATGCCCTGTTAACATCGCCTCATAGTCAATGAAAGTAATGAATGCCCTGTTAACATCGCCTGATAGTCAATGAAAGTAATGAATGCCCTGTTAACATCGCCTGATAGTCAATGAAAATAATGAATGCCCTGTTAACATCACCTGATAGTCAATGAAAGTAATGAATGCCCTGGTAACATCACCTGATAGTCAATGAAAGTAACGAATGCCCTGTTAACATCACCTGCTAGTCAATGAAACTAATGAATGCCCTGTTAACATCACCTGCTAGTCAATGAAAGTAATGAATGCCCTGTTAACATCGCCTGATAGTCAATGAAAGTAATGAATGCCCTGTTAACATCACCTGCTAGTCAATGAAAATAATGAATGCCCTGTTAACATCTCCTGCTAGTCAATGAAAGTAATGAATGCCCTGTTAACATCGCCTGATAGTCAATGAAAGTAATGAATGCCCTGTTAACATCGCCTGATAGTCAATGAAAGTAATGAATGCCCTGTTAACATCGCCTGATAGTCAATAAAAGTAACGAATGCCCTGTTAACATCGCCTGATAGTCAATGAAAGTAATGAATGCCCTGTTAACATCGCCTGCTAGTCAGTGAAAGTAATGAATGCCCTGTTAACATCGCCTGCTAGTCAATGAAAGTAATAAATGCCCTGTTAACATCGCCTGATAGTCAATGAATGAAAGTAATGAATGCCCTGTTAACATCGCCTGCTAGTCAATGAAAGTAATGAATGCCCTGTTAACATCGCCTGATAGTCAATGAAAGTAATGAATGCCCTGTTAACATTGCCTGCTAGTCAGTGAAAGTAATGAATGCCCTGTTAACATCGCCTGATAGTCAATGAAAGTAATGAATGCCCTGTTAACATCGCCTGATAGTCAATGAAAGTAATGAATGCCCTGTTAACATCACCTGATAGTCACTGAAAGTAATGAATGCCCTGTTAACATCGCCTGCTGGTCAATGAAAGTAATGAATGCCCTGTTAACATCGCCTGCTAGTCAATGAAAGTAATGAATGCCCTGTTAACATCGCCTGATAGTCAATGAAAGTAATGAATGCCCTGTTAACATCGCCTGATAGTCAATGAAAATAATGAATGCCCTGTTAACATCGCCTGATAGTCAATGAAAGTAATGAATGCCCTGTTAACATCACCTGATAGTCAATGAAAGTAATGAATGCCCTGTTAACATCACCTGATAGTCAATGAAAGTAATGAATGCCCTGTTAACATCACCTGCTAGTCAATGAAACTAATGAATGCCCTGTTAACATCACCTGCTAGTCAATGAAAGAAATGAATGCCCTGTTAACATCGCCTGACAGTCAATGAAAGTAATGAATGCCCTGTTAACATCACCTGATAGTCAATGAAAGTAATGAATGCCCTGTTAACATCGCCTGATAGTCAATAAAAGTAACGAATGCCCTGTTAACATCGCCTGATAGTCAATGAAAGTAATGAATGCCCTGTTAACATCGCCTGCTAGTCAGTGAAAGTAATGAATGCCCTGTTACCATCGCCTGCTAGTCAATGAAAGTAATGAATGCCCTGTTTAACATCGCGTGATAGTCAATGAAAGTAATGAATGCCCTGTTAACATCGCCTGCTAGTCAATGAAAGTAATGAATGCCCTGTTAACATCGCTTGATAGTCAATGAAAGTAATGAATGCCCTGTTAACATCGCCTGATAGTCAATGAAATTAATGAATGCCCTGTTAACATCACCTGATAGTCAATGAAAGTAATGAATGCCCTGTTAACATCGCCTGATAGTCAATGAAAGTAATGAATGCCCTGTTAACATCACCTGATAGTCAATGAAAGTAATGAATGCCCTGTTAACATCGCCTGCTAGTCAATGAAAGTAATGAATGCCCTGTTAACATCGCCTGATAGTCAATGAAAGTAATGAATGCCCTGTTAACATCGCCTGATAGTCAATGAAAGTAATGAATGCCCTGTTAACATCGCCTGCTGGTCAATGAAAGTAATGAATGCCCTGTTAACATTGCCTGCTAGTCAATGAAAGTAATGAATGCCCTGTTAACATCGCCTGATAGTCAATGAAAGTAATGAATGCCCTGTTAACATCGCCTGATAGTCAATGAAAGTAATGAATGTCCTGTTAACATCACCTGATAGTCAATGAAAGTAATGAATGCCCTGTTAACATCGCCTGATAGTCAATAAAAGTAACGAATGCCCTGTTAACATCGCCTGATAGTCAATGAAAGTAATGAATGCCCTGTTAACATCGCCTGCTAGTCAGTGAAAGTAATGAATGCCCTGTTACCATCGCCTGCTAGTCAATGAAAGTAATGAATGCCCTGTTTAACATCGCCTGATAGTCAATGAAAGTAATGAATGCCCTGTTAACATCGCCTGCTAGTCAATGAAAGTAATGAATGCCCTGTTAACATCACTTGATAGTCAATGAAAGTAATGAATGCCCTGTTAACATCGCCTGATAGTCAATGAAATTAATGAATGCCCTGTTAACATCGCCTGATAGTCAATGAAAGTAATGAATGCCCTGTTAACATCGCCTGATAGTCAATGAAAGTAATGAATGCCCTGTTAACATCACCTGATAGTCAATGAAAGTAATGAATGCCCTGTTAACATCGCCTGCTAGTCAATGAAAGTAATGAATGCCCTGTTAACATCGCCTGATAGTCAATGAAAGTAATGAATGCCCTGTTAACATCGCCTGATAGTCAATGAAAGTAATGAATGCCCTGTTAACATCGCCTGCTGGTCAATGAAAGTAATGAATGCCCTGTTAACATTGCCTGCTAGTCAATGAAAGTAATGAAAGCCCTGTTAACATCGCCTGATAGTCAATGAAAGTAATGAATGCCCTGTTAACATCGCCTGATAGTCAATGAAAGTAATGAATGTCCTGTTAACATCACCTGACAGTCAGTGAAAGTAATGAATGCCCTGTTAACATCGCCTGCTAGTCAATGAAAGTAATGAATGCCCTGTTAACATTGCCTGATAGTCAATGAAAGTAATGAATGCCCTGTTAACATCACCTGATAGTCAATGAAAGTAATGAATGCCCTGTTAACATCGCCTGATAGTCAATGAAAGTAATGAATGCCCTGTTAACATCACCTGATAGTCAATGAAAGTAATGAATGCCCTGTTAACATCACCTGCTAGTCAATGAAAGTAATGAATGCCCTGTTAACATCGCCTGATAGTCAATGAAAGTAGTGAATGCCCTGTTAACATCGCCTGATAGTCAATGAAAGTAATGAATGCCCTGTTAACATCGCCTGCTGGTCAATGAAAGTAATGAATGCCCTGTTAACATCGCCTGCTAGTCAATGAAAGTAATGAATGCCCTGTTAACATCGCCTGATAGTCAATGAAAGTAATGAATGCCCTGTTAACATCGCCTGATAGTCAATGAAAGTAATGAATGTCCTGTTAACATCACCTGACAGTCAGTGAAAGTAATGAATGCCCTGTTAACATTGCCTGCTAGTCAATGAAAGTAATGAATGCCCTGTTAACATTGCCTGATAGTCAATGAAAGTAATGAATGCCCTGTTAACATCACCTGATAGTCAATGAAAGTAATGAATGCCCTGTTAACATCGCCTGATAGTCAATGAAAGTAATGAATGCCCTGTTAACATCGCCTGCTAGTCAATGAAAGTAATGAATGCCCTGTTAACATCGTCTGCTAGTCAATGAAAGTAATGAATGCCCTGTTAACATCGCCTGATAGTCAATGAAAGTAATGAATGCCCTGTTAACATCGCCTGCTAGTCAATGAAAGTAATGAATGCCCTGTTAATTGGGGCATTTTCTGCCAACAGCCTCCTTTCCCTTCATCTGGGGCTAATAAATCATCTATAATTAATAAAAGGGGTGCAGGAGAATCTATCATTAAGGTCCATCTCACTGCAGGCAGCTAATCAACACTACCTTTGTGCTTTAATTGCTGTAATTTATTATTTATGTCACTGTCTCTTACATTATTGTATGCCTTGGCAAAACTATTCTGAAAGGAATTTTATTGATTTTTTTTTGTTATAGTGATTTCTAGTAGAGTGAGGGGGGATTATCCTTGTTATTCTACATATTATTTGGATCTTTGCTTATTGTAGCTTAAAAATAGAAGTCTTCACCATGTAAAGTGATATAACAAGAAAATATTGCTAAATATGCTTAGTAGTACTCACATCTAGCATGTCCCTAAAATGCCATCTGCTGTCACTGGGTGTAGTAATGTATTCATAATTGTATATGAGCAAATATATAGTCAACCTTCACCAGTTTCTTTTATTAATGCCAACTGACATACTTTACAAGAGTAGCAAAAATATGGAGTAAGATGTAATTAAAACTGTTTCTCCAACAAAGCAGCATGCTATGCATGGACATTCTTTATAAATACTCCTTTAATTTCTTATCTTTGTTATTTAATACCAGTTATCTTTTACAGTATTCTAAAAATCATGCCCATGTGAATGCACATGTTGGAAAATTATCCTTTACATATATGTGTATGTTGATCTAATACAGTGCATGATTTTTATTTCTGCATCTCTTTAACATTTATTGTCTGAGAGAGTGGAATACAGAAGTGTTGCCAGTGTATGCAAGACTGAAAATCTACAGGCAAAAATCAGCTTGAGGCAGTTTCATCATGAACAGATAGGTGAAAGGTGACAATAACATAGATTTTTTTAATTGGAGTGCTTCTTATACCAGTTTGTTTCATAGTCTTTTTGTTCGGCTTTGTTTTCCTGCATTTACCTAGACTTCTGGTACAGTAAAGCACCCTGCCATCATGTTTAACTCAGACATGTTCAGATACCTTAGTGGTTAACTGGTTATACTTAAAACAGTGAGGAACAAATGACATGTCATCTGACTAGAATGCAGTTTTAAGCTGAGCCCTCTAAGGATCTGTCCAAATGCTGTGTAAATGAATCCTCTCAATAAACCGGTAAACATTATAAGAGATTACTGGTGAATGTGGAGAGTTGAAGATTAGGGTCTATATTAGAACAGCAAAGTTTCAAAACTTCGAGTGTTCTAATATCGACCCGTTTTCAGCGAACACTGAAAATATTGAAGAAACAGAAAACCAAATTTTTTCCTAGGGAAAGAATTTAGTTGTCCATTTCTGTTGCTTCAGTATTCTCAGTGCTGTGGTGGAAAGTTACGGGTTGGGTTTAGGTAAGTGTGCAATTGTGTGGACATGAGGATTAGGGCAGGTTAGGTGAGTTAGGGTTAGGCTGCGGGCCAGGTAAGTGTGCGACTGTGTGGACGTGAGGGTTAGGGGAGTTAGGGTTAGGGCACGGGTGAGGTGACTCTGCAATAGTGACGGACCTTAGGGTTAGGGTTTGGGTTAAGGTAAGTGGATAGTTAGTGGTGTATGTATAGTTTAGTGTAGAGTTAGGTGTAAGAGTTTAGGTGTATGTGTGTGGATTGCTGTTTGTTTGGTGTGCTTGTGTTGTGTCTATGTGTTTTGGAACAGTGAATTTTTCCCCAAGGAAAAAATTTGCTGTTCTGTATGTTCAATGTTTTAAATTTTCAGTGACTAGGGTTCGTTATTAGAACACTCAAAGTTTTGAAACTTCGGTTTTCTAATATAGACCCGAAGATTATTGGTATAGTTTTGATGGTGGGGTATTTGATTACTTTCAACAACAGTTAGGTCAGTTTGGAGTTAGGATAATAATGCAAGTTTTTTTTTTACGCTAACAAAGTATCATAATGCATTGTGATACATTATGCTAGCAATGTATCATAATGCATTTTGACAATGTGAGGATACTACACCAAATCAGTCTGATAAATAGACCACATTCAAACGCTTGTTGCACCAAAATTCTTAGCTCTTGTGTATTTTAAGAAAAATGTGTTGCATATTAAAAGAATGTTACAATGGTGCCATTGTAATTCCAAAGACAGCTAACTTGTAAAGCTGGAATATTAATTCAATTCACTTCTTGATATGCTAGACCACATGCTGATTAGAATGGAATACTATGTTATGATTTGAGATTATTAGGCTAAAATGACAATGATCCTTGACAGAGGGAGAAAAAGGCTAAAGTGACAATGACCATGATAGAGGGGTAAAAACAAAATTCAGGTTTGCAGATAGATTGCCAGAGACAAGCGTCGGACAAGCAAAGGACAAATGTGGGACAGATGTTGGGCAATGTTTACATCAGTTTGTGTATATATTGTTATTATTGGGTTATTAAAAAAAAGGTACTTTTCCGTTATCGGGGCAACACTGTTAACATGATCGTTCAGCTGTAATCCAGTTCGTTAGCATGTCTGTTAACCACTTGTCTGTACAAATTATTTGTTGCAATAATTTATTTGTTTATTTGTAAAAAATAGAAGTTATTTTAAATCGTATACACATCTCATTAACAGATGTGTTAAGGTCCTAGATTACAGCTGAACGATCACGTTTAAAATATTGCCTCGCTAAGTTACAAGGACAGAAAGTAGAAAAATAAAGAAATACTTCCAATTCAGATAACAGGCCTTTTTTTTTAATTTTGCTATACACACCACATTACTTGGCATGAAATGAACTATCTCCCTTTACAGTGTCATAAATCACATGTAGTCCATGCAGTTCTCAAGTGGCGAAACTTGAGCACATACTCATGATGAATATATTTCATCAGAGAGATTGTACTTCTTTTGGCATGAAATGATGTTAGAAATGCAAGGAAATGGCTATGTATATGTTTGCCTTGAAGTGCTTACAACACAGAAGTTGTTAAGATGCGACTTGGAGTTGAAGTAATTATGTTAACCCTTCGTAAAATAAAATATTAGTACATCCCAACAGCAGTCATTTCCGTTGTCAGCGATGCCTTGCTAAATCAGTGGCTGATGCATTAAAAAAGGAAACACTTTAATACTACTCATTTGTTTTTTTTTTTGTTTTGATTTTTTAATATTCCGTTATTTGGCAATTTTTTTAACCATTCTGTTATCGGGCAAACAGTGTAGATGCAGCTGCTGAGCTGTGAATCCACTGTCAAACCATGTATTTTTGATGTTAATGTTACCAGGCGTGTGTCAAATCATTACATTGATAATATTTAAAAAAACAAGCTGTAACCACTACATTTTACACACACCTGTTAAGATTAAAATCAAACATACACAGTTGGACACTGGATTCAGAGCTCAGCAACCGCATTAACATTGTTGCCCCGATAACGGAAAAGTACCAAAAAAATTTTTCAATTTTGTGATAATTCACTGTACTAATTTCACTGTATTTACACTTGGAGCTTTTCACACTTTCCTGCTTTATAAAAAAAAAAACAAAAAAACAAAAAAAAAATCACTATTTCTTTCTCAGACAATAACTTTCAACCTATCCTGTGTATATGTGAGTAGAAATGGTACCTGTCTCTATATATTGTTAAAAATGTTTTCAATTTTGTGATAATTCACTGTAATAATTTCACTGTAATTACACTACTAATGTACACTTGGAGCTTTTCTCTCCGGGCCTCCGCTGAAAATGGACCTGTATCCAGTCAGACTTTCCCGGTTAACAAATGTAAATTAAATAAATAAATAAAATAAAATTGTTGCCCCATTTCCTGCTAATCATCAGTCCATCTTTTGGTAAAATGCTCCATTAGTTCCCCATTACTAAAGGTAAGAGCTGCATTTTTAGCCCTGTGTGTGAAGTAGGTGTGATGAAGTACTGGAAAAAGATTTCATATCATCTTAACTTCTAATGATAAATAAAAAGGCAAGGGAAAGACATGAACAAATAAGAAAGACATTAAAGAAAAAAGGAGTAAGATGGAAGCAACACATGGTACAAGAACTGATCAAAATTGTTGAGGAAGCTGGAGAACACTTAGCAATAGAATAAGAAAAACTGCAAATGGAAGCGAAAGGAAAGATGTGAGGAGTATTTAGATAAGCTGAAGGGTCCTGAGACCTGAGAAAAGATAGAAGAGATACCGAGGCAATAAAGCAAATTCAAGAGTGTGAAGCAGAAGATACAATTTTCACAAAGGTAAATGAGCAAGGGAAGTATTTTTCTGAGAAGTTTATAAAATATGGACATATTTGCTGAAAGGCATTTTATTCAAAGTTCTGCAGGTGATTCAAAAAGTGCAAAAATGCATAACTCATAGAAGTACAGAGTTATTACTCATGTTGAAGACAAGAAGGACTAATAATAATTTAATATTTTACAGATCAATAGAGGTACAGATTACTGATAGAGACTTATGCATGCAAATATTCTGGCAAAAATGTTAAAAAAATTTACGCAATCAGTTATACAAAAGGACACAATGGAGCTTGTACAGGGAGAACAGACAAAACATGCTCTAAGAATAGTAATGTTTCTGATATAAGATGCACAGTGCAGAAGGATTGCTGCTGTTATTGTAGACACCAAAGCCACTGAAGCATATGACAGAATGTATACTATGTAATAAATGAAGTAAAAATATAGCATACCTGTAACTAGTAATAAATGTTATAGAGGGAGAGATTAGAAAGGAATAAAGTCATTACCTTAGTCCGCTTTATTAAGCAGTATATACACGGGTTACATTTGTTGCACAGAAAAGAAACTTTCATTGAAATAGGAGTCTTTGAATTGTTTTATCAGTTCCCATTTCTGTTAATGTGTGTGTGTGTGTGTGTGTGTGTGTGTGTGTGTGTGTGTGCGTGCGTGTGCGTGCGTGTGTGTGTGTGTGCGTGTGTGTGCGTGTGTGTGTGTGTGTGTGTGTGTGTGTGTGTGTGTGTGTGTGTGTGTGTGTGTGTGTGTGTGTGTAGGTCTGTGTGGATGAGTTCTAGATCAGCTAATGTATTTGTCCATATGACTGTGACTGGCAGTTTAATGAGAGTTTGAGTAGTGGATATTTTCACAAGTGTGTGTGGTGTATGTTGTGTTTGTATGTGCATTTGTGTGTGCACACACGAGTGAGTGCATATGTGCAACCAGATGTGTAAACTCTGTGTATGTGAATTCAAAAGTACTGTGTCTGTGTGTCTAAACTATTGGCAGAGAAAGGTGTGTGTGCGTGAGACTAAGTGAATATGTGTGCATGCCTGAGTGTAAGATCAGTCAGTCAGTCAGTGTGTGTTTGTGTTAGTCCAAGACTGGCAGTCAGAGGTGTTAAGGAAGCACCTCCTTGTCTCCTCTGTCATTGTTTTCTTTTTTTGTTTTAATCAGAAGGTTATGGAATGTGCTGTCAATAAATCGAATCCTATGATTTTAGTTTAAATTTAACTTTCTTTCTTGGAAGTGGTATGTCATATATAGCAGTATATGTCTACGCATCAACATAAAAGCAATTGCAAATTAATGATCACATTCATGAGCAATCAAAGAATAAGTAAAACACATCATGTAGCACTGCCTCATCAATCACACAACTACATACATTTTCCAAACACGTATGCATTGTTCTGTTTGCTTCAGCTAGGAAAACCAGCATAGCAGTATCATGTCCCCGATGCAAACACCTTACTCAGGTAAGATTTGCAAGCCAATAACTTCAAACAAATGATTTTCTGACAACCAATCCATTCACCCCCCACCTCCATCCCCCATGTATTAACTCCATGACCAAACAAATACAAGGAGAACAAAGAACATCTGCTAGATTATGACTTCTGCACAAAACTACAAAAATTGCTTCCTGTTCCAAATGCAAGACCTCATTCCACTACAATGCTATCAGATGGAGCCATCTATAGCCATATACACCATTATACAACCATATTCAATAGCTTACAACTAAATAACATTCATAGTCAATTATCTGCATATGTAGCCAACAGAACCACAGAGGAAACACACTCACTAACTATACAACTCATCATATACTTACATAAATGAGTGTTATCTGTGTGTCTGTCCATGTGTACATATATATATATATATATATATGTATATATATATATATATATATATATATATATATATATATATATAGAGAGAGAGAGAGAGAGAGACATGCTGAATATTGCCAACACTATAGTTGGTTAGCATCTGTTTAGTCAGCAAAATTTGGTTAGCTAGAGAGGTGTTTTGACAGCTGTGGGAGATCATGCAATCCTGGGGTTGCTGAATATGCCCTATCCCTGATATTGTACAATCCTACAGTTTATATATAACAATTAGCTGGGGAGTGGGGTGCGACCATTGCAAAATGTGATCTTTTTCTTTTGTTTTTTTTGAAGTTTAATTATGCATGCGTTAAACATAAGTCTCAGCACATGCATTAATAGCCTGGTGACATTTTCACTGTCACTGTTGTCATCCTTAACATTTGGATATTTCGACAATAATCAGTACACCTACATATGTGTGTGTGTGCTTAGGGAAAGAGTGCAATATATAAAGGGTGATGTGGCGAGAGAAACAGAGAAAATAAGATGAAATTGTGTAGGAATGATCCTTTGTTAACAACCATGCATCCTGCAATATTAAAGTTGAGGCATGAAAAGTGATGCAATAATTTGGAAAATATCTATGTACAAGCACAAGACAGAGCAATCTGTGTTGCTGACTTTTTTCACTACTTCAGGATAGTAGGAATAATATAGGAATAAGATAGGAATTTGTTGGTATGTCAAAGAGATGAAGTAACAAAGGTAATACTGACTTAAAAAAGAAAAATATATAAGGGTACAGTTCGAACAGAGCTTTACAGAGAAGACAATAACAGTTCAAATAAAGATAGCTCACCCGTAGTATGATATACAATAACACTGGGGCAAATGCTTTAAGGATAAATACCCAAAGATGTATAAGATAGTCAAAGTTTTAAGTATTTGTGCATAAGGGGATTGGGGGGAATGGAACAGGAGTTTTTGCAACAAAATAAAAAATGGTTATGAGCATGCTAAAAATGGAAAGGCAAGTACTGACAGCACAGCAGAAGGTAGTTCTATGACAAATTATGTGAAATTAACATAAAAACATGTCAAATATGGAGACGATGCTGGGGTGAATTTTTTTGAGAACTGTAAGAAACAAAACAGGCTAGCAGAAAGTAGCACATTTTCGTGGCATCTTAAGAAGCAGTGAGGGGATGTGGCATAAATAAGAGAAAAGCCTGAGTGAGATCACCAAGCTTTGTATGTCATCATAAAGCAGTCTCCAGTGGAAACAACAAAAGAAAAGGATTCAGGGTGCTGATCACACCTACAATGGACAATGGGAACAGAATGACATGGCAGAGACAGTAGCAACCAGAATGCTGGTTTGTATTGTCAAAGAGATATATTGCAGAATTAAAGAGGTAATGATTCCATTGTTAAGAGCCCTGGTCAGACCATGTCCTGAATGCTATGCATGCTGTTCTTGATGCCAAAGACATTATGCTGCTGTAAAACGTCTATGGCAAACTACAAGAAAGATATGCACTATGGGGGGGGGATATGACCAGGGGCTGCTCTTGTTAATCAAGATCATAAGATACACAAAAAGTGATACAAGTACACAAGATGATGTCAGGAAGATGAGTAGGGGTCATCATAGATAAGAAGATAAGAGGGGAGGGGGATGGGTATAGACCAGCAGAATGTAGGGATTAACTAGTTTCTGGATCTCTAAAAGTACTATTTCAGAGAGAAAGAGAGAGAGAGAGAGAGAGAGTTGTACACTCACAGAATGGACGACTAGGAAGGTGGTGGAGAATTTGGAACAGGTAGAAAAGGGTTCTGTAGAATGAATGAATGAAGAGGAGTTGAATGCATTTGAGTTGGCAGACTAAACTGGTGAATTACCTGGATCTACCTTGAAGCAAATATACTATAAAGTACAGGTTTCCAGCTCATTTTTTTAATCCAATGGGATGAGACCAGCAGAACTGAGAGATGGGTATGGGTTGGAAAGAAAGACTATAAGAAAATAAGGATTACAGTAGAAAGCATTACGTAGTTGTCCCTACTTTGGAATGGAAGGAAGGAGTAAATCAAAAAAGAGGGTTAATCCAGGTGTTTAGAGGGGTTTTAGAGAAAAGGAAGTTTAGGATAATTAAATAAAAGTTGAAAGGAAAACTAGAAAATGAAGACTGGGATAAGCATATGCACAGAAAATGGCACCCAAATTTAAGTGACAGTGCTGAAATACATTTGACTGGTAGTTTAAAAGCTGTGTTCTTTTTGAACAATAGGAAGATTACAATGAAATATGGGATTAGGAAAAAGGATGATGAAGGGGGTGTGGAGTGGCTAATGCTGGACTAACATGTAGTAGCTGGACAAGAAATGAGACTTTTTGGATCAGTAATACAAGTCAAGATAAAAAGAGTCATGTCATTAGGAGTGTTGTAAAACAAGGACTTATTAGACAGTAAAGAAACATACTTGATAAATTCTGAACATATAGCAGGAATTAAGCAGGTAACTTCAAGATGGAAATCTTAAAAAAGTCCCTCATGAAAACAGTGGAAAGAAATGTCTCCAGAATGTATAGGTATAGAATGTGAAATGGAAATACAGATGGTTAATGTAGAATGTGAAATGGAAATACAGATGGTTAATGTATAATGTGAAATGGAAATACAAATGGTTAATGTAGAATGTGAAATGGAAATACAGATGGTTAATGTAAAATGTGAAATGGAACTACAGATGGTTAATGACAGAAAATAGAGCAGTAATTATTATACAGAGTTACTAGGGAGAAGGACATACAGATAAAAAAATATTCTTGAAGCAGGTATGTGGAAATGAAAATGGGGTTTATAGGAATGAGATGTGTTTATTTATGAAAATGTAGAGAAAATCTGAAAAGGTAAGTTCTGTGCATTTTCATATGTTGCTTCCAGGCAACTGACCTAATAATCCTATTGAAGCCTAGCCACTGATGTTCCACTGGTATGACCATCTAGTTACTCTCCCTATCCATGATTGATGGGGTGACCGGAATTGTTTTGGTTAGAAATACTATGTCAGCACTTAAATATCACAGGATGTCTATCCTTTTATGTCTCCCGACAGCTAAGATCACCAAGTAAGGGATGACTAGTCATTCCTGTGGTGTTACTTCAGAAAATGAGTAGCAATATTTTGACTTTCTTCCTCTGTTTCTATAGAAATGGGCATTGTCCCTTATTCTTATGATCATGGTCAAACTTAATTTGAAGGCACCTCAAATACAATTGGTAAAAAAGAGTTTATTTAAATCATTCAAGGGAGCCTTTATACTAGCTTGCTATTTAATTATATTTTATTGAATTATTTCCAGTTTTACAGTTTAACATTTGTTTCATCCCTTTTGGTGTGGTTATTATTTGTGTGCTTACTAAACAATGATTAGCAAAGAAGTAGTTTACTAATTTAAAATTTAAGATTAAGGGGCAGTAGTCAATTTCCTTACAGGAGACTGCTGTATATGACTCCATGGTTAAAAACTAGGGTACTTACGTATTATTACAACCAGATTGCGACCAGAAGAAGCGCCTCTTTTTCAAGCCATTCTCCATCCGAAATATGTACTGAAAGTTTGTTAACAGGAGAAAACATTCCTTACTACTTCTTTCTACATGCCTTGACGATATATAGAAATAGTTTTGCTTTTTTTCGGGAGGGTAGTTGGGCAGACAGACGAGCCATGAGCGTTATAACACACTAACGACTTTTCCCCATTCTTCAATGGTAGCTGTTTGAACCAAAAACTTTGTAAGTGCATGACATCAGTTAGGCACACTTTAACATTTCAGAACAGAGAAGTAGATCATCTTTTAGTAAAATTGGTGGGGAAATCTGCCATCGTAAGAATACCTCTCAATTGTGCACAGAAAATTGAGTACAGCACTTACCATATCAGTGAAGAATGTTTCATATTCAAATGCCGTAGCCTTCCTAATGTTTATGTCTCGGCAAACATTTTTTTATACCAACTAACTTTATAATGGCAGTCTTTTAAAATCTATCTCCACTTTTATGTATTTTTTCCATTCTGTTTATGACTTTCTGGGGAATTTGTGAAGAAAGCAGGTAACAGATTGGTCCTAACAATATTACACCATGGCCAAGGTATATGACGGTCTGATCATCCAGAAATAAAATCAGTTTCCGTAAAAACATTTACAGAACACATAGTCACCTGAAACTGGATTATACTTAAGACACATAGATAGACTGATATAAGGTAAAAGTGGAAATTACAATCTGAGGTAGTGAGTCTGTTATCTGGTTGCGATAATATGTAAGCACCAAAACTAGTCCCACTGCTTTGTCTGTTAGATTTTAAAATTCAGGATAAGGTGGGATAATCAACCAATCAGATGTCATTTTGCATTCCATTGTGTCATAATGTTCTCTTTGGAAAAAATAAAAGTACCAAAGTAACGAAAGAGAAAAAGTGCTTTAAAAATGACTAAAAACCAATCACGATAAAGCACTCAGGAAACCAGCGTAACGAAGCCAATAACACAGTGTAGATTTGGGCAGAAAAACTATTAAAATAAAAGTAGATACAACATATTTGAAAAAAACACTGAATTACATTCTGCGTAACTAGCCTTCATAAATGGGGTATTATGAATTAATTCACAGCTTACCTGGAAATCTACTATTGAACTTTTCTTCAAACAAATCACATATAATAATCTGTAGACCTAAAGTTATAGTTTCAAGCATAAGGAATCTGCTAACACTTCATTTTCAGTACCATAACTTTAATATTCTAAATGATTGTATTTGAAATTCATGGCATCAGTATCGTACCTATAGGGCAAAGAGGATAAAATGTCTGTTGTAGGAACCAACTTATCACAGGTTTGCTCTGATGTATTAGAATTTTGTACTTTACATGTGACTGATAGCAGAAGGATGAAAGAACAAGCCTGCCTAGTCTGCCCTTTACGTACTTTTAGGGGGTCTGCCTTCTCCCCATCCTTGTTTTCTTCTTCTTTCCCTCATTCTCCTCCAGGCACATGCCTTACTCAAGGGTGGTGCGCATTTCCTCTTCCTACAATGATTCAGTCAGTCCCTTTTCTGGGTCCACAGTCCTGTCAATGAAGAATTGTTTAGGCAGACCACAGATGCAGATGGTTCATACACTCTGATGCCTGTGGCAGTCATTGCACTCTGTCCTTTCTGTTCAGAGTGACTTCTTCATATCTACATGACAAGACCGTGTGCACCATGTCAGGTACCTCCTCTCTCTTCTTATGACTAATGGTAAGATGCTTGCTTAGATGATTACTTCCTTTCCCTTCCATCCCATGCACCATTCTGATGGCTTTCCCCCTAACTCCTTCCATCATCCTGATGTATGGCCTCTAGAAATGCTCAAATAGCTCAAGCTGTGGCCTGACCAGGGACTAGTACAGTGGGAACATTATATTTTTCCTTCTTATATTAATGCAATTGAGGATGTTCCCATGCGTTCTATTTGTCAGTGTCCCCCGATATTTTTCCTATGTTGTCTTCAGTTGTATTCACCCAGATGATACTTCTTTGCAGGATTGCTATGGTCCAGACATAATATATTGGATGTATCTATACTACAGCTCCTCTACCCATCACACTCTGTAAACCATACAGTGGAATAATCAATGCTGGAAACTAATCCTTTTAATTTCCCTTAGCCTTCCTTCTTCCTCTTGCAATGTATCTGTGGGTTGATAGTCTATATTTATCCACTAGATTTTCCAGTTCCTCTACCTTAATGTCAGGGTTCTTACTTTGGGTTCTGATGCTGCTTCCACCCTCATTCTCCTCATGAAGGAGTTGCTTCTCATCTCTGACCTCTGTCCTTCCCTTCTCTGTCATTTCTGAATAACCTATACCCACCTGCTGTTTTCAGGAATCCATGTTTCAGTATTTGAAAGTCACAGTAAACAGTACTTGTGAATGTTTAACATTTTTAAGGAAAGCTGTACTCCTTTTTCCATATGTTCATGCCTGCAGTGCATCCAAACAGTTTGCTTACAACTTCCTACGGCATCTTTAACCATGTTGCTTTTGTGTTTTAAATACTATAGTTAGACATGCCGTCATAATTAAAATAAATTCTTTTCCCTTAATGATGTTTCTATAAAGTAATTTCTTACATGCAATAGTATAAATTTCATGCTAGATTTTAATTTTAATGCACAAAGCAATTTTTTATTAAATAAAACATACATATGAAACCTGCATTATTTAAATGTGTCTATGCATCTCTTCTTAATATAATACTTTTTCTGCAATTCCTTTTACAACCATATGATGTCACTTTAGCATATGAATTTTATATATGTGTATATATATATATATATATATATATATATATATATATATATATATATATATATGGGCTCACTTCTTAATTTTACTGAATTACTTAACTGTAAACTGCTTTTTCATACTGAAAGTTCTATTTTCAGTTTGTGAGTGCTCTATCTGTGCATTTCTGTGCATTTTATGTGAGGTTTCTGTGTTCTAGTCAGGTATCATATAACTGATTTGTTTGCAGTTAAAAGCATTCTCTAGAGTCTCATTGCTCCTTTATCTGTTTAATACTTTCATTTAGTGGCTAGAGCTAGTAGCTGTAATAACTTCCCAGCCTCCCTCCCTATTGGTGTCTTCTTTTTATACTTGGTGGGTTTGCAGTTGCCCACCCATACTGTAAATTTGATCCGGGACACTCTTCCCAGTCTAGTGTCATTAGCTCATTCTACCTAATACACAGAGAACATTTGAGAAGGCTAACCCACTTGGGTTCTTAACCTTGAATTATCTTCTGTTCCTGCTTTCTCTTTTCCCACTTTACTAAAAAGAACAAACAAAAAAAATCTAAGCTTGTTTCCTGCCTTTCCTGTAACTAGTCTAATCCAGATACAGATTTGCTGTATCCAGGACTGTTTGTAAGCTCCTGAGCCCCCCAAGCCTTTCTGTGTTGGAAGGAAGCCTTCTAGCTTATCAGTGAGAGTGGTAAGCACTAGGTAGCCTGTCTACCACATGAGGAGTGGTTTCTGACCCAGAAATTGTATTTATTGGCCATTTGGGCATTTTTTCCACCTCTTTCAACTTTCTGATTTAAAAGCCCGAATTTGCACTTGTTTCCCCCCTTTCCTGTATCCAGTTTAGTTCAGATACAGATTTGCTGTATCCAGGACTGTAAGCTTCTGTGACCCCCCCCCCAAGCCTTTCTGTGTTGGAGGGAAGCCTTCTAGCTTATCAGTGGGAGTGGTAAGCATTAAGTAGCCTATCTACCACAAGAGGAGTGGTTTCTGGCCCAGAAATTGTGGTTTATTGGCTGTTTGGGCAGTTTCTTCCATCTCTTTCAACTTTCTGGTTTAAATGCCAGTGTTTGCACTTGTTTCCTGCCTTTCCTGTACTTAGTTTAGTCCAGATACAGACTTGCTATGTCCAGGCCTGTTGTATGCTTCTGAGCAGTGCCAAGTCTGCGCTTCAATTTTTCATTTAGATCTACTAGTTCTCTCCTCTCCTCTCCTACACTTGTACTAGCTTAATAGTCTAGCACTTTACCAGACTTCTTGTAGCAATTATAGTAGTACACAAAAGTGCTACCAGCACTAAACATTCTACAAGGAAAGAGATCCAGTACTTATCATCAATGCCTACCCCTCCAGGCATGCCTAAAGGTCAGTTCCCTGTACTTTTTCCTATTAACCTGGTGAACTTGGGCATCCTGAGGCAATCTAGCAACTGCCTTATGTACACTGACATCCCTCTCCTCTTACCTCCCAACACTCAGACTTGTGAGAGATGCACTTATATATCCAAATTGGAAGCAACGCACTCTGCAGCTAAGACCGGAATAGCTGGTTAAGAGGAGAAGGTCAACACTTGCACCACACCACATAGAACACAAAGCCCTGCAGAACACACACCAGCACAGCCTTCACATAAAAACACAAACCACACACCCACCTTCGCAGAGGCTCTCAATAAAAATCTACACAAACAGCAGAGACCTCCAAGGCAGAAACGCACTCAACCACCACAACACAACACTAATCATGAGACACATAACTCTCCTAAATAGTGTGCCACTCAACCAAAGCTCTTAAGGCAAAACAGCATGCCCAACACACTAGTCATAGGTGACTTGATAGTGAGGCACACAGATGTCCCACTCACTAGATTGAATAAAGAGAATGTAACAGCCACCTACCTGTCAGGTGCCAGGGGATGATGACACATTTTTTAGCATTGAGCTTAAGGACATGGTTCTGACACCAGTCATTTTATTAAAGGTTGAGACCTGGTGATGAACATGTACATCAACACTGCAACCACTGTAAAACAGCTGCACACCATATGGTATTCTCAGTTTTAAAGATATTTTACAGCTATTTTTCTATATGTTCTGAATCCCATTTGCTAATGGATATGACTGTCAAATATATATATAATACAATTCAAGTAACTCAATTTTTCTCATACTAGTAACAAAATCCAGTACTTAAGAGGTACTTCCTCATCTTTTTGTTTCAATATGTACAAGAATGTAGGTCACAAATCTAATAAATGGAGGTATTCTACAGCAGCTGCAAGTGTAAAATAAATAAATGAGAATAAATAGATAAAAAGGTATATGTTAATGTCATATATGGTGATGTTATATGTATGGATATATAAATCAGGGAAAGGAGTTTCCATGTGTAAGGCTTTTATTTATTTTTTTGTTTTGTTTTTTTTTTTTGGCTGGAGGGCATCTATCATTTTAAGGCAATTTGCTGGCATTTTTATGATGATTTATATATTTTCAATTTAGCTTGCCAGATATCCTTTTGGATAGCTGAATGTCACACTTAATGTTTAATTCTGTTTGCTGCAGAGTAGCTCTACAACAAAGATCTGACATGAGGCTGACAGCTTCACAAGGTTGTTCCACAGTAATCGCTGAATACTGATCAGGGACACTTAATGTTTTAAAATAAAGTGCAGTGGTCTGATTCTTTAAGATGAATTAGTGTGGTGTCACAGTTCATTGTGTATAACAAGACATTCATATTAACATATTCTGTGATGTCGGTAGGCTTTGAAAACTAAAGCTACTTAATCAATAACTTCTACTGGTATGACAAAGGAACTGCTTATCAGGTGCCATAAAATATAGACTGCAATTCATTGCCACACTGACAACATTCTTTCCCACATGAGAAAAATCTTTTGCATCGGTACATAAATCTAGACTGCATTGTGCTCAGCAGGGTATAAATGCCCTGACACGAGTTATCCCATACGGATGAAAATAGACCTTTAAATGACATCTGACTGCTTCACTCCTGTGGCAGCAATGAAACGGTGTACAAACATTTTTGATATTCAGACAGAAGGATAAAGTCAAAGCGGCACAGCTGCAGCCTAAATAATAATTAAGACTGGATCTTTTAATGACTGCTATTAATATTACATTTACTAACATCTGAGGGCTACTAAGCTGATTATGGAAAAGGAAACAAATGTAATCATGTAAGATACTGTCTTCTGAATATGGGAAATACCATGCCCAAAGTCAACAATATATCGTATGGCACATGCAAGAACAAGTTTGAAGTCAGACTCTGACCTCATGTCTGGGCTATCTGACTTCTGTTGCCATGAATTCTAAAGTTCTGTGCCTACTACTTGTAGACCTCCATCTACACTGATAACTGTGACTAGTTTATGATGCAGTGTAATATGAAATATGAATATTTCCTTTCATTTTTATTATTTCACTTATTTATTTTGGTAGGTGGGTTTAGGTGAAAGTTACAGCTCACAAATGTCTCTGCCCCATATTACATTCTCCTGTATATATATATATATATATATATGTATATATATATATATATATATATATATATATATATATATATATATCTATATACACTCTTCTCATCTGATCCCATACTTTACTTTCCCCCATTGCTACTTGGTTGACCAGAGCAGACTGAATTTTTTTCAGGGATTGCTACTACTTTTGTTTTTAAAAACAACTGGTGAATTCAAACCTAAAAATTATATTATGTAAAGTATTAGTTGCCTCTATATGTGATAAACTGTGTTTGCAATTTTATTTTATCATGCTTTGCTATCTCCCAGTGTGCCAATGGCGTCCTCTTTTACCCATTTTTTGTTTGCATTCTTGCACTTCATTCCCAGTACTTCTATCCCCCTTCTATTTAGCCTGTCTACTCCATTTTGTTTGTCAGCTGTTATTAGACCTCATAGATCTTCATGAAGAAATTCTTCCACATATATCTCTCAACTTCTTTGCTCAAGAATTCTAGTCAAACCCAAGAATAATGCAGGACAAAGGCCTAAAATCAGGGAGAATTTTTAAATGCTACTCTAATTCATGTAAAACTTATAGAAGAGCAGGTTTTGCATTGTAATTTTTTTTGAATAGCAATGAGCATAATTCTCTAATGTCTGGTGGTGTAAACCTTAGCAAGAGATGATTGTCACTGCGGAAGTGACACCCTGACCCCATGTGCAAAATGGGAAAAGGGTTATGAGGATGGATAGATGGTGTTAGAAGCTGACTGTAATTCTCTGCAATTTATTTATTTAAATTTTATGATGACACAATTATGTGTGGTAAAATCATAGATGTTCTGTGAAATCAGGCACTTGTAAGAGGCATGTTTCTGCACCAAATGTCTAAGTGTTGCTTCTGCTCTCGCTTGTGTCACCCATCATAGTTTTGGTGTGTTTGTTATACATACCTCTCAATTGTACACATTTTCGCAGAATGTCCAGATTTTTGCCTCATATTTTTGTTCTGTATTTCATAAAATTGTGGTTTTCTGGAAAATTACTGGCAAATAACTAAAGATTTAAGTTAGAAAATAATGACAGTCGTACCCTTCAGAACATTCATGCTAAAGCAAAACATGTTATTCTATCAACTTTCTAACACTGTAAGATTAATATTTAAAAAATGTCCCTATTTTTGGGCCTTTGTCCCACTTTTTGTATGGCTTTGTCCAGATTGCATGCTCTAAGATGTTGAGAGGTATGTTGTTATCTCTTGCATACATGACAGAGTCGCTATTTTGAAGGGGATGGCTCACAAAAAGCTGCAATAGTGGCTGGATCAAATGAAGCACAAACCCTTTTTAAGGCCATCACCACTGTAGTGGGAATGTGTGACTGCCACAGTCATAGCTTTCTTTGATGGTCAGCAACTAAGGTTCACATTCGTAGTCTTCCTGGATTCTCTTATTAAATGATATCACCAGACAGGTTAAGTTTACTACTTCCCTTCATATTTTATAATGTTTTTTTTTTCTTTGTCATTTGTTCAGTTTAGGCATTAATGGTCACATACAAATGCCTTTACTGAGATGTAATGGGCTGTGTGGAGGGTTGTGATATTAAGAATTATATATGACCCCCATTAATATTCCAAAATGTACACGCTGATTGGCCAGTATACCCGCTGTAAATCCCACAATATAGAGACGGAAAAAGGTGTGTGTCCAAAACTTTTTTTTTTTAATAAAAAAAAAAAAAAAACAGAGCAACGTAGACTTTCTTTTCTCCATTGCTTCCTTTTCAAAGCATTGATGTACTGGCTATGTGTGGGATTGCACTCCCATACGCATGTGCAGTACATCAACACAAGGAAGCAATGTACCACCACCGGAAGAAAAGTAATGTGCCATTATACAAAAGACATTATTTAAGAAAAGTATTTTTTCTTAAATAATGTAATTGTATAATAGCAATAACTGACTGTGTGGTTGTGGTATATTGAAGATTTACCCACAATTGGCTTTATTTAATCACTCCTGCGTCACCCTCATGATTAAACCATGCTAACCGTGGGTAAATCTTCAATATACCACACCATATCATCAATTATTTCTGAAATAAACATTGTATGGTGCAATTAGAAGTTTGTGAGCAATGTTTTTACTTCATTACTGGATGACCTGAGATGCTCTGCTGTTGTCATAACTCTACATCGCTAATTTTCATTTCAGTTTTATTTAGTTAATTGGATAGATCGCCTGCACTGTGAGGCCCTTTGTTGAACAGCACTGCAGTATGTGCTTTTTTAAACAGCACTTACTGCTTGCAAATTACTTGTAAATTTGTGGCTTTTGCATTTTAACCATTTTTTTCTGAAATGGCTAAAGAATCTAAGGATGTATTTAAGCTCAAGGGCATTGATTTCCTCACTCAATGGGTGTTAATAAGCAAAGATGTTTGTCTTGATTCTACACAAGACCCCCCCCCCCCCCCCGAAACACTAAGTGGGTACATGAAGCGTTTTGTTTTAATTTTACTGGCTGTTGATACAACAATGTCTTCTGTGACTGCATTTATGTTATTTCCTTTTTGCATATGAAATTCCTTTTCACCATTCTGAGTTTTGAAACTACCAGAGAATGCATTTGGTAAGGTGTTAAGCATATTCTGTGGTTTGGAGATAACTATTCATTTTTGAATAATTGCAGTCCAGATGTTTCCACTGATGTTTCTGAAGTATTTATAGCTATCTTTGATTTTGATCTTGACCTCCAATACCATATTATTTTCATCATATTTTCTAGAAGATTTGGCAATGTTTATTAGCATATTTTGCAGTTTGTTTAACTTAAACTTGTTCTGCAGGTCAGGAAGTTCCTCTTCTTCCTCAATATACATTGTTGATTTTGTAGTGTCATCATAACAATTTATTTTGAGATGTACCCGTATGTAAGTGCTGAATAGAGATATGTTTAAAAATAGAATCTTCTTCTTCTTCTTCTTTCGGCTTTTCCCGGTTAGGGGTCACCACAGCAGATCACCTGTCCTCTCATGATTGGCAGTGGAGTTTTACAGTGTCGAGTTGCTAGCCTGGCGCCCAACCTTCCACAGAAGGTACACACACACACACACACACACACACACACACACACACACACACACACACACACATACACACACACACACACACACACACACACACACACACACACACACACACACACACTCTCTCTCTCTCACACCTACGGCCAATTTAGAGTGTCCAATCCACCTGCAGCATATCTTTGGGATGTGGGAGGAAACCGGAGTACCCGGAGGAAACCCACGCGACCACAGGGAGGACATGCAGACTCCACACAGAAAGCGCCCCAGCCATGGATCGAACCAGAGAACCTCTTGTTTAAAAATAGAATAATAAATTACCTTAAATACATTGCTTATAATGTATGCTTAAATAAGGGGCATTGTGACATGCACCACGACTTGCTGTGGTAATAAACTAGTTTATTTAAGTTTTATTTTCAAATCCTAAATCTAATATGGTGGATTTAGTACTGAGGGTACTGACTTCTACTGTTAGTTTGTTAACAACAACATCATGACTACTGTGTGTAGGAAGTGAGCAGAGACCTGAGGTATAGTAGGGTCTATATTATATCATCGAACACTTAAAAAAGTGAACGCTGATTGATCGACCTAATTTAAGCTAAAGCTTACAATCTCGAACTGTCAGATCAGCGATTTTTTTCCCAGGGAAAAAAATAGCTGATCCAGAACACATACACACAACACAAGCACACCAAGCAAACAGAGATCCACACACATACACCTAAAATCTGATACCTAACCCTACACTAAACTATGCACAAACCACTAACTACCCACTTACCTTAACCAAAACCCTAACCCTAAGGTCCGTCACTATCGCACACTCACCTCACCCGCTCCCTAACGCTAACTCACTTAAATCCGCCCTAACCCTCATGTCCACTCAATCGCACACACACCTAACCCGAGCCTAACCCTAACTCACCTAAATCACCCTAACACTCACATCCACACAATCGCACACTTACCTGAATCCGACCGGTAACTTTCCACCATAACACTGAAAATACCGAAGCAACAGAAACGGACAACCGAATTCTTTCCCTAGGAAAAAAATTGAGTTTCTGCTGCTTCGATATTTTGCAGTTTTGCGAAAATAAGTTAGATCAATCAGCGTTCGCTTTTTTAAGCGTTCGAGGATATAATATAGACCCGTATAATAGCACTCTCTCTCAAGGAAGTTGCTATCCATAAGTGAGTCTTGATGATCAGCTCCATGCTGTTTTTGTTAGCAGGCAATATCAAAAACTGAGTAAAGTTTTTATTGGAGCAGTTATCCATCCAGCCATTTTAGGGAAGTGTTACACCCCACACATATACACTGCTATCAAACTACCCTTAATTTCTCAATCTATACTTAAATTTATAGGCCTTCTTGCTCTTTTGTTGACAAGAGTATGATACACTATCTTCTTGTATGGATATTGCAAGTATTACAAAGCTGATTTGTGATGGTAGTAATTAAACCCTTAAGTGCCTCTACTGTAGTTTGATTACGAGAGTGCACTTGAAAAATACTGGTGCATTTCCTCCTTATCTGTTGGATCTACATCAGTCAAAAAATTATATTTCAGGTTATAAAATGTGTAAACAATTATAAAATACATACTGCATGCTATGAATGATTAACTGAACATGACGTCTTACTCAGTATGACAAACACAAAACTCCAGAAGAGGTTGTCATTCAGTCTGCAACTCTGATTGTGAAGCCTATATACCAGAACAAACCAGTCAGTCAACTAAAGTTTAAAACAAATCAAACTTAAAGTCTGTTTTATGTTCAGTAGAAGCTGATACCATATTCTAGCAGCCCTTATTAATACAAAATCCAAGCTGTAGTCAAACATTTTTCAAAATTAAATGACAGCAAACGACTTCTTGCAGCATTCCAATTCCACAAAAAGGAAACAGCTCTGTAGTCACAAGCAATTTGTCTCTTAGGCATTTATATGCTGTTATTAAGTCCTTGCTGATAAACCTAAATGGCACAGTGTGAACTTTCATAATTTCTTGGCTTTATAAGTAAGGAACAGTAGACAAATTTTAGATTTTTTTTTCATAAATTATTTCCCAAACTCTTTCTAGCTTGTTGATGCTAAACACTCTATATATACAAAGCTGGTGCAATATTTCAAATGAGGTTGCATAGACAATTTTTACAAAGTAACCATGGCAGTAGGGTGCCTAGAAGATACAGCAATCAAAATGTCTGTAATAATACAAACACATCTAGCTATTAAACTTGCATTGTCGTCAATTGAAGACTTGTCATAAGTCATTACACCCAGATTATTTATTGATCTGGAATGCCTCAAAAGATTATAATGAATGGATATGAATATGATCATTTATTTGTGACAAAATGCATAAAATTGCACTTTCTAGTGTTAGATTTAATACTGACTTCATTATGTAACAAAATAGATAAAACCTGGTCTTAATGTTGTTACCAGCATTAAGCAAGTTTTAAAGATGAAAAGAAACAGGCTTTAATCATTTTATTAAATTATACAATTGTTTAAATTACTGCTGCCTGATAATTTTTGGTATTATATTGATGCTGTGTAGATGTATTTATATTATGCATTGATAAAGAGCTAAACTCAAAAAATGTTGCCTGTTATATATGGATTTGTTGTCTAGTAGATCTTATCTCTTCTTTCGTACATTTTGGATTATTTTCACTAGCCAAAATAAACAGACTTTCAAGTAGTCACCGATGTATCTTTTGCTTAACCACACAACTTATAGGCATACTTATCTGGAGTCATCAGCAAACTTAGTAACCCAGTACTAACTGACTGCGGACACTGCTGAACTGAATAAATTAAGCAGATTCTGGAGGAATATCTTTGAACAATTCTAGAACTAGAAAATTAATTAGTTGTTTCTAAGCTAATAATGGTGATTACAGCAAACAATGAAAGAGTTTGAATAATAGAAAAATGAAGAAAATAATTGAAAGCCTTGGTTAGATCAAGATAGATAATAACTAATATAGCCAAACGTTAATAAGGCCTTCTTATATCAAGCTTCTACAGTTAACAGAAGTTACAAAAATATAAAACCTAGAACAGTGCTTTCAAATGCTTTCCCAATGCTACTTGTTAGACTTATGGGCATATGATTTACTGGAAACATATCGAGAAGAAAAACGTTTCTGAAAAAAGAATGATAAAACAAGGAATATCAGATTCGCTAATCTTAACGGGGGAAAAAAAGAAAGAAAGTGGTCAGATCAGCTGGGCCATCTGCAAAGTCATGATTAATCTTGTTAGCAGCAATCCTTGGAGTAACTAATAAATAGCAACTATTAAAAATGTTGTTGACAATTCAGAGGTGCATCAACTGTCAGTAATTACTGGAGCAGCATGGCTCAAGGACACCCTGTGGCAGTTGTTCTTAAGATGGTCTTTTAGGTGTTTCAGTCCTTCATATTATCAGATGTAAAACTAACCAACTGTACTCCTACACCCTTTTTTATGTTTTGTCTGTTTCACCAAAATGAGCTTTGGAACGCATATAACTTTCCATGTGCTAAGCAGTGAAAAATGTCCTAAAATGTGTCAATAATGTTTTGTCTTACTAAAGAGCTACTAAAATAACTGTCCAAGTAGAAAGATTCATGTTTTACTATTCCTTTGCAGTTTTATGGGAACAAAGTTATTAACAATTTAATTTATTTGATTATAGAATATACTGTAGCAGTCTTGGATACTAATATTTGTTGTATCAGTTTCCCAGTTCCAAGTGGTGACTTGTGTTATCACAGAGCAATCAGTACCATAGAATAACTCATGGCATGGGGTAGCGCAGTCATTTTACCTGTGAATGCTAAACTGATCTGAAGTTCTGTCATCAGGTTGAATATAATGATCGCATACGTTTAATTAATTACTAATTCAGAAAACATGTAGCATGATTCCTAATGGGATGCATCACAGATTTTCTAAAAAGAAATGAAGATTCACACTGTCTAGGATGTCTTAAAAACTGGTATGCAAACCATTAAGTTAACTGTGAGCAACTTAGATCACTAGCAACAATAATTGTAACAATAATCATGGTTTAAACAAGATCTAGGTGATGTAATAAAAGTAACTAAATGGTATGAATTTAATCTTGGGCTCCTAGAAAAATCTCATAACAGAAAAAGCTTTCGTAACCTTGAATATTTCATCCTCAGGATTTTTATTAACTATTGATGCACTAAGATTACCCAGAATACAGAGAGAGAAAAAAAACACCACTAAGCAAATCTAACTGAAAGTTGTAGAAACATATAGCTGTGGATGAGGGTAAGGTGGTCCACACAGCCTATCTGGACGTCAACAAGGCCTTCGACACCATTCCCCATTCTGGAATCATAGATAAACTTACTAAGCTGGGCATAAATCCCTACATCACTAAATGGATTGCCAACTGACTTACTGACACAGTCCATACTGTAAAAGCAGCCGACTCCAAATCTAGCTCCAGACAAGTGACAAGTGGAGTACCTCAGGGTTCAGTCCTGGACCACTCTTGTTTGGCATCTACTTCTCTGAAGTACAGGCCAACACTAAGGGACTCTGGCTAACAAAATTTGCAGATGACTGCAAACTGGGAGCTATTATTGAATCCCCAAATGATGTAGATATTCTACAAAAGGGCCTTACAGAAACAGACGCTTGGTGCCAGAGCCATGGGCTCAAGCTTAATGCCAAGAAATGTATAGTTATTCCCTCTGGGAAAAAAACATGTACCCATGAATTACCACATAGGTGGCAGTACACAAAACAGCGAAAGTGTGATGAGAGACTTTTGGACACAAGTGGATAGTGGTCTCACCTTCGATAACCACATCGCCACAACATTCAGGAAATCCTTCTTTGTGGCACACCTCATCACTAAGGGCTTTTCATCCAGAAAAAAGGCGGTCATTGTCCCACTGTACTCATCCCTCATTAGATCCATTATAGTGTACAATGCCCCATTTGGTATGTACCTCACAAGACATCTGCAAAAGCTGGAAAGGTGGCAGAAATACCTCACTAAAAGAATCACAGACCTAAAGCAGATGACCTATGCTAACCGTCTAAAAACTCCAGCTATACTCTGTGACATATCGTCTACTCAGAGGCAATCTCTGTTTAACATACAAGGCCATGTCAAACTCTGAGCTGTTGGACATGCTCCACTTAAGGAAATCTCAATCCTTCAGAGCCACACACTCCATGAATCTAAACCTTGTCATCACAATGAACAAAACATGCTGGAGGGATAGGTTCCTGACCCAGAGACTCCCCATACTCTGGAATATACTGCCCATACATGTCAAGAAGAGTGCCTCCTTGGCTCTGTTCAAAAGGAACCTTGATGATTTGATGGGAGATAGGAAATTCACCCCAGGGATCACATCAGTCGCCCTGCTAGACAGGGGTCCAGGGAAGTAGATATTGTGGGAAGAAATATCCAGGGAATTGTTATGGCTAGGCTTGTATAACTCCTAGGGCTGATAGCCTAGTACCAACCTATGAACCTATGAACCAAGTAAAATAAACTGTCAGTTGTTTGAACAGAACCATGTTTCAGTAATTTCAGAAGGACTTATTCTGATATTGGGTTATCATATATTTTATTGTGAAACACATTAAACTCACATGGGATACTTTCCCCTTGGTGTTTCTAAAATATTATTTCAAAATATTCATCAAAGCAAATCATAATATCTTATCACCCTGTGTCCTAGATGTATTAAGCTTCCCCACATATAGGCAGATTAACATCCATAAGTATGAATAACATCTTAACTTATAGTTCAACAAAAATGCCTGTTTTAACTTGAAAAGATCCAAGACAGAAAATGTGGGAATGTCAGAAAAGATCAGTGTTAAACCTTTTTCAGTGCAAACTTCAATTATTTATTTAGCACCAATAAATTGAATTACTGCTGTTAACTCTTGCCAAATCATTAAAAACGACAAGGATTTATCATGCCATATTTTACTGTTAGTGTGCTCAAAAAGAAACTAATCCCTTCAGCATCACCATCTTAGCATCTCTAGACTCAATGCACTGGTTCTAAATCTATTAACATGCCAAACACTTTCTTATGCTGAAGATTTGGGAGTGCCCTATTACTACACTTCTTTAATGGTCATAAATACATTCATGCACATATTTCAAGCACGGGCATTAATGCCCTTCTAGCCTGCCAATATACTAAAACACTTGTTCCCATAGGTACTTGCTTTAATGTAATTTGGTAGTCTGTTCCATGCATCAGCTGCTCTCTCTCAGAGAACCAGTTAGTGCACTTCTCATTCCTCTAGAATATTCTACACAGATTGTCTGATGATTCTCTAGTACTTTTTGATAACCCCACACATTCCCAGAGGTAGTTGTCTCCAAATGCCCTATATACCTGAATAAGATGTCCTCTTTGATATCTATAAGAGACACTCTACAATTTCAGATATCTTAGTCTTTCACAATAACTTAAATATTCACATCCATGGATGCTCATGGTATATATTTGCTGTACTCTGTACAGTTTATTCATGATTATTTTCTTATAAGGTTTCTATATTGTTATTCCATACTCAAGTTTGGGTCTAATGTAGCTAACAATAACTTTATCATTTCTGATTTCCTAGACTTTATAAATCTTTTTATATGACCAATTGGTTATAGAAACTCAAAGCTGGACCTACCCACATACAATAGGTCCTTAAATAAATCTACAGTTTCAATCACTATGTGCTACATTAAATCTACCCCTTAAAATGTATGTCTCCTAAATCTCATGCACTTAGTTTTTGATGTATTTATCAGCATATTATTCTCCTGTGCCCAAATGGTCAATTTAGTCAAGTTCTTTTGCAGACATGCCTTATTTGTAACACATGTAATCAGTTCACCCAATTTCAGGTCATCTGCATATAGACCGTAGAACACCTCAGATGAAAACTTTAGGTCTGAAAGATACAATCTAAACAAGTAAGGTTCCAGGACAGAGCTCTGTGGGACACCCCAAATATAACCAACAATTTCACCTATCCAACTGCTAACAATTCTAGAACTAGAAAATTAATTAGTCGTTTCTAAGCTAATAATGGTGATTACAGCAAACAATGAAAGAGTTTGAATAATAGAAAAATGAAGAAAATAATTGAAAGCCTTGGTTAGATCAAGATAGATGATAACTAATATAGCCAAACGTTAATAAGGCCTTCTTATATCAAGCTTCTACAGTTAACAGAAGTTACAAAAATATAAAACCTAGAACAGTGCTTTCAAATGCTTTCCCAATGCTACTTGTTAGACTTATGGGCATATGATTTACTGGAAACATATCGAGAAGAAAAACGTTTCTGAAAAAAGAATGACAAAACAAGGAATATCAGATTCGCTAATCTTAACGGGGGGAAAATAAAGAAAGAAAGTGGTCAGACCAGCTGGGCCATCTGCAAAGTCATGATTAATCTTGTTAGCAGCAATCCTTGGAGTAACTAATAAATAGCAACTATTAAAAATGTTGTTGACAATTCAGAGGTGCATCAACTGTCAGTAATTACTGGAGCAGCATGGCTCAAGGACACCCTGTGGCAGTTGTTCTTAAGATGGTCTTTTAGGTGTTTCAGTCCTTCATATTATCAGATGTAAAACTAACCAACTGTACTCCTACACCCTCTTTTATGTTTTGTCTGTTTCACCAAAATGAGCTTTGGAACACATATAACTGTCCATGTGCTAAGCAGTGAAAAATGTCCTAAAATGTGTCAATGATGTTTTGTCTTACTAAAGAGCTACTAAAATAACTGTCCAAGCAGAAAGATTCATGTTTGAAACATGCAATGTCCTATTGGTAAGCCATGCAGCTATCCATCTTATCAAGAGTAAATTCATACCTAGCTTGGTCTAATGTATTGATCAGTGTTTTGTGTATGAGCCTGTTACATGCTAAAGTTAAATCTATATAAATTACATTACAGCACAATTTTTCATTCATAGCTGTTATTATATTGTTATAGAACATCATGTTACAGGTGGCAGTAGAGCTTGTTTTAAACATCTGCATGCCGATATATGATTTCAAGTCCCATCCTGTCCAGTTCTGACAATAACATATTCAATAATGCATTCTCCTTTATATTTCCACAACATGAAAGTGGACTTAAGAGTCTGTATGACTCTGGGTTTGTCCAACTCCCCTTTCTCTTAAAGACAGTTTTAATAAGTGCATGTCTCCAATTTTGAGGAATCTCCCCATATTTATATGAACAGGTAAATAGATATAATGGTAGTGTAAGTTTTTGCTGAAGTGTTCTCAGGTCATTGTTACTAATTTTGTCTCCTCCCTGTGCTTTGTTTGGATCCAGTTTGCTCAGTTCTTTTTCAATATAATCTAATTTGATTCCAGTATCTGAGGTTACCTGGATGTCACTAGGACAATTTATCACCCCCTTTGTGGAGCCAAACTGTTTTACATAAGATTTTGTAAATATATCTATACTCTGTTGTGTCTGAGAATAAATTTTAGAATTTACACACAGTTTATTAATTTTTATTTCTTTACCCCTTCCACATCGTATTTATCTATGAAAACGTTTCCTATTATGCTTAATATCTTTATATACATTTTCATCAATTATTTCTGGATCTGTCTCACACTGTGCTTAATTTGTTTGTCCATCTTGCGTATTTCAGTTTTCAAAGTTGTAGTTCCGACCTCTCTACCATTTCTTATATTTTTTGTCTCTCACCTTAATCGGGTATCTTGTTCTTATGGGAGTACACACTGACATTGTATACCTACAATCCTGATTTTACACATTTTTTGATTTTTTGCACTCAAACAATTTCTCTTTCAGAACTTTCCACATTCCATCTGCAGTTTTTTCACTGAACAACTCACTCCAGTTAATTTTACATGGGGACTGTTTTGCTTCCATATAATCTTTAATTAATCTTCTGTGCATTGGTTTAGATTTCAGTTTGGCAGAATTATATAGCAACAAATTAACCTTTATAACCCTGTGATTACTGCACATCCATGGTGGTAAAACTTGACTTGAAGTAACAGTAATATCTTTATGAACACAGACCATGTCTAGCCCACATTTGCACTTGTCCCCCCTTTCCTGTAACTAGTTTAGTCCAGATACAGATTCTTAATTTTAGCACTTGAATTTGCTTATTCATGATCGGCACTTGTTCAGAACTTGTTGTAAGCACTAAATAAGCTACTAATTACTACAGCACTCCACCTGCCTCATTACCTAAAGAAAAACAGTTTTTGTGCTTACTTTCCTCACTTGATTAGAGAAAAACAGTTCTTATACTTACTTTCCTCACTTGTCTAGAGAAAAATATTTTTTTATTCAGGCATGTCCAAGGGTCAGCTCCCAGTGTTCTCTCCTATCTATCTGATGAATCTGGGCATCTTGAGGCAATGTAGAAATTGCCTCATGTACACAGACAACCCTCTCCTCCTACCACCCAACACTACAGCCTGTGAGAGATGCACTTATCTAGCCAAAATGGAGGTAAAGCTCTCTCCAACCAAGACTGAACTTGACAGTCAAGAGGAGAAGGTAAAGGGGCATGGCCAAGGATGAACACAGGATAGCAGCAGATTTCTTCAGCTCTACCAACATAACTACACTGACAGGAAATAATTACTTTAAAATTCAACTAATGTAATAATTTTCTTTCTAAATACGTTTGGAGTATCAGTATCTTGAATAATATCTAAAAAAGAAAGAAAATTTAAATAATTTTCCTGTCAGAAATCTTCTTGGAAATTTCTCTTTCATCACCTCTGTTCAGAATGAGTTCCAGTAAGGCTAACAGTCAGGATTCCAGCATCAAGAAAGAGCTTCAGTCTTTACTATCAACTATTCAGCAACTAACAACTAAAATGGACAGACTGGATGTTAAAATTGATAACTTTATAGAAAAAAAAACACAAAACAAATGGATTTGTTACATCAAGACTTACAACATCAGAAAGCTCAGATTACAGGTATAGAAGAGACTCTTAATGATATGGACAACAGAATTCAGGAAGAAGACATTAACATTGAATTTTTACTGAAACAGAACACACACCTTCAATCCAAACTAGATGACCTGGAAAACAGATCCAGATGCAATAATATAAGGATTTTTGGACTTCCAGAAAATATAGAAGGTAACAACATTACTTCCTTTTTAAATACTTGGCTTCCCAAAACTTTAGATCTGTCAGAAGCATTTTCTTTTGGTATTGAAAGAGCCCATAGGTCTTTATCTAATTCTAATACAAATAAAAAGTATCCTAGATCAGTTATTGTAAGATTTTTATCATCTTATGACAAGGAGATGGTATTAAAATCTGCATGGCTAAAGCACCTATAAAAATTAATGAGGCAACTGTCTGTTTTTACAATGACTATTCTTCCTTGGTAATAACTAAAAGAAAAGTTTTTTTGCCATTAATAAGAGAGCTTAAGAAAACACAGTTCAAAACTCATCTTCTATTTCCCTCCAAACTAAAAATATTTTTACCAGATGGCCCTAGAATTTTTGAAGACTTAGACTCTGCTTTGCTGTATATTAAAAAAAATAAAATATTAGATAAAATAGAAGATATGGAATGGGCATTCCTTCGCTAAAGAGGATGGCAACAGGAACTTCTTGGAAGACTTCAGAGAAGCAAAAAAGACTAAAAAACAAATGACATGTTCTATATTTCTTTGACCTCTTTAATTACAGTTACTACATTTTCAAGAAAGCCACAAATATCTTAAGGATTTATTCAAAGTTACCTTTTTTGTGTGCAATGAACTGTTTTGGTTTTATAAATAATCAAACTCTCTGAGGAACAAATAACCTGCTATGAATCAACTTGTTTCTCTTTGTGATAAAGAGACCTAAGGTTAGTAATTTGATGCATTTCCTTTCTCTTCTTGTTTTAAATAATGCCATTCTCTCTAAACTATACATTTAATGAGGGGTGGGGGAGGGCAGGGAGAGAGATTTGATGAAAAATATGGAATAAGGGAAAAAAAATAACTTATTAGTTCTTTAAAATTATTTATGCTGTTTAAATACTGTTGCTAATTATTATACCATGACTCAATTACTTATACATGATTTCAAATAATATGTCATGATATAATTGCAAATAATTAGAACTAAAGTAGTTGTAAGTAATATGTCTCATGTTCTACTTTATTAAAACAAACAGCAAGTAATATATCTTTGTAGATACTTTTTGTAGGTCCCTTTTTTTTTTTTTTTTCTTTTCTTTCTTTCTTCTTCTCTCTCTCTCTTATATATACAGTTATATGCTTCTGATAATACTGATATATGTATGTAATAAGATCTGTATGAAAAAATGAAATGGGGCATATAAAAATAAGTTGTATTTGTGTTAAACAACTGCAGGCTTGGATTCACTGTCATAGAGACTACAATGACTTGTAAAATACTTCGAGATGGTTTTGCACTGTTTAGATTCATTTGTATTACAAAATGAATGTCAGTCACTTGCTTTTACTAAAATTCCCACCAGAATGTTATGGGAGACAATCTGGGATGTGGGTTTCCTCGTGAATAGTGTCCTCGAGTCGTTTTAAAAGCTTCAACACTCAGAATACACGCAGAGACGCTGAAAGCAGTCATTTTGAACTTTGACCCCTGATTTCACACTGACACATTGCAGATTCAAGAAGTAAACTGTTTCAGGAAGTAGAACTGCTGTAAATGCGACTTTGTGATGAAAAACGAACTTTATAACACCTAAATGTGAGTTTTTCTTTATAATAACTTACTTATTTAAGATGTAATTTATAAAATATAAAAGTTATAATGATTTTAAATGACTTAGTATGCCATAGTAAACAAGTGAGATATTTTAGAACGCATAGAAGGTAAAACACATGTACACTTGTTTTTGAAAGCTTATATGACTGCAGCACTTTAATGTATATAAATGCTTATGATTTAAACATATGTAATGTTATAAATCATTTGCCTTGACTAACAGACAAGCACATGCATCATTGTGATTATATTTAAGAAAAAAATGTCATGTGACATATTTTAAAGCTGCAGTTCAGATATATAAAATACAGATGGCTTTCATCACAATGATTTATATATAACTAGGAATCAACATTGCTGTGCAGTATGATCTTTTAACTTATGCATGAGAATAAATATTTTATTTAATTGGCAATAATAAATATGAGAAGGAAGCTTTTGGTGCAAGTAATTTAATGTTTTAAAAGCTTTTAACTGCATTACTATGGCAGAAAGTGGGAATACCCTAATATAAGTAATGTCTGAACCATAATAGCCTAAGATAATATATGTTATTGAATTCAAATGAACATAAACATATAATAAGAACTTATTCTTACAAACTTTTAATAAACTACCATATGGATATTCCCTTTTTCTCTCTCTCTCTCTCTCTCTCTCTCTTCTTTGCTCCCATTATCAAGATTGTTAGAATGCTATTTTGATTATGAATGTATCATACAGAAGAGATGTACATAGTAATATGAGTTGTTTTTAAATGTTTTTATATGTTTATATGAAACTGTTATATAAATTGTTTAGCTTTGTTATAATAGATAATCAAATTAAATGAGGTTAACTTTAGTTAATAATAGTTAGTATCGAATTAATTTGGTGGCAGCTGCGGTACTGCTGCTTAGGATAGGGGGATAACTTGAGTGGTATTAGCTACTCGAAGTTGGAGTTTTCAACTCCAGGCTGGGTGCAATGTTTAATCCAAGCATTATTTTCACCTGATTATTGTTGTATGTATATAGTTCTGACATCCACATTACATTTTATAAACTCATTGTCACTACAACTAAAAGTGAAACTTACACAAAATTCCATAAGATTTTCATTAAATACAGCTATAATTAATGGAACACCTAAAGGAGGAGATAAAATAACACTTATTTTGTTAATTGTTATTCTGATTATATGTTTTATATGTTTATAAAAGCTAAATGATATCTCTAAAAGGAATTTCTTTAAACATTAATGGATTGAATAACCCATGTAAAAGGGCAAGTTTAAAGAGATATATTAATTTGCATAGAGCCAACTTAATATTCCTTCAAGAAACACATCTCCTGAAAAAGGATATAGATACATTAGCCACTAATAAATATACAGTCTTGGTTAGTTCAGAACACACACAGAAAAAAAGAGGAGTGGCTATCTTATGGAATAAAAATATGCCCATACCTAAAACTATTAAGTCTTATAAAGATGATAAAGGAATGTTTTGTATGGTTACAATACAGATTAATGGGAAAGTATATACATTAATCAATGTATATTGGATACCAGGAATTGGCATTAACACAGTGAAACACCATCTCAATAAGATTATATCATTTTCTATAGGAGATATTATTTTAGCAGGTGACTTTAATTGTATCCTACATGAAAAAGATACTACTACTTTAGGAAAAAGGAAAATTACATCTAATGCAAAACATTTAAAGGATTTTATTAATTCATATCATTTGAATGATATTAATAATCAGATAGATTCTAAATCATTACCATGCACTTTTTTTTCTAACAGATATAAAACTTATTCAAGAATAGATAGAGTCTTTATTTCTAACCAAATGGTAACAGACTTAATTAATTCCAAAATCATTTTGTGTCCTATATCAGATCATAATTCAATTGTCTTTGAATTTATGGTAAAGAGTACTTATAATGTCCAGATCAAAAGAATACCAGCATACTTAACTCAACTAAAAGACTATAAAGATTATATAATTACAGAGGTGCAACATTTCTTAGACTTAAACACTACACCTGATGTCTCCATTGTTTACATTTGGGATGCTTTAAAATCATATTTATATGGACAAAGTATCAGATGGTATAATAATAAAAGGAAATCTTGGGACAAGGAATTACTAGATATTCAAAGCAAATTAGACTCATACAAACATAATAATAAAAAAAAAAATATTATGGACAAAAAAGTCATTGAGGAAATAAATAAATTAAATGAGAAATACAAAGAAATTTTAACCCATAAAGTCAAAATAACATTAGAGAAATATAAGTTTTTGTCTTACTCAATAAGTCCCAAATACTTACATAGACTTAAAAATAAAACAAAAAGGCTGAATAAACAAAATCATATCAAAGAAATTTTCTCTCCAGGGAAAAAGAAGAATGTTTCTAGTTTACCAGAAATATTAGATGAATTTAGAAATCACTTTCATAAAATTAATCACAATAACATTAACATGGATCCTAAAGATAAAATAAATAAATTTATAACTACAAACATGAACAAAAAACTTAATAAACAACAGACTAAACTAATAGATAAAAATATTTCATATACAAAGGTTATTACACAAATAAACAAACTTAAATCAAACAAAGCATCAGGTAATGATGGTATTATACCAGAGATTTATAAAATTCTTCCTAAAACTACTTACTCATTAATACATAGGGTTTTCATTTTAGCTCAAAATGAGTTAACAACTCCCCCATCCTGGAAATACACATTTATTTCACCAATTTTAAAACCCAATAAAGACCCAACCAGATGCACTTCATATAGACCTATTTCATTACTTAATGTTGACTATAAAATGTTTATGAGTATTTTTGATGATAGATTAAAGACAATCATACCAGGTATAATAGATATAGATCAGACAGGCTTTATTATAAATAGAAATACTTTTGATAATATAAGGAGAACTTTAACGTTAATTGATTATGCAAACAGGAAAAAGAAAGATTTAACACTTATTAGTCTTGATATAAGCTCAGCATTTGATTCAGTAAGTTGGGACTACTTGTTTATCTTACTGAAGTGCACTAATTTCTCTGATGCATTCGTAAATCTAATTGAGCATCTATATAAAGGAGCATTGGCTTACATTAAGATAGGAATATATGTCTCACAAAAAATACCCATATTAAAAGGTACAAAACAAGGGTGTCCACTCTCTCCACTATTATTTACTTTAATAATGGAACCTTGGGCTAATTTGATTAGAAACAGTACTGATATAGAAGGATTTGATATAGATGAAAATACAATATCTAAAATTCAACTTTTTACAGATGATGTACTAATTACGTCAGCAGGAACTAACTCTTATATGCAGTCCTTATTTGATAAAATGATGGATTTTAAAAATATCTCTGGTTTGATATTTAATGAAGAAAAATCTAAAATATTACCAATATACACACAAAAAAATGTCCTCACTAATGATTTTCACAAATATATACCCAACTCAGGTCAGATAACTTACTTAGGTACAATATTAACTAAAGATATTAAATCTATTATACATAATAATTATAGTAACTGTCTTCATAATATACAAAATCTTTTCAATAGCTGGAACAATATGTTTTTTACCATGGAAGAGAGACTCACAATTATTAAAATGATAATATTCCCTAAGATATTATACTTAATACAATCAATAATACTCCCACCTACAAAAATAATTATTAAGAAATTGAATTCACTAATGTTAAATTTCTTATGGGCACCTAATAGACCTAGGATTGCATTAAAGAAGCATACTAATAGTTGGTCTCAAGGGGGCATTTCACTTCCAGACTTTAATTTATATACTATCTCTTCTATTATAAAAGTTATTACTTTGTTAATAGATAAGTCATATGTTGCAAAATGGAAAGATTATTGGGAACTAATTAGCATTCACTTCATGAAAATCTCTTTAATACATAAAAATACTATTGTAAATAACCCCATGTTATGGTTACTAAAAGAATTTTGTACTTCATCTATTACACCAAAATATATAGCTAGTTACCCATTAAACATTATTATTAGTTAATGTAATTTTATATTTATGCATCCTAAGTATCTTCTTCTTCTTTCGGCTTTTTCCCGGTCAGGGATCGCCACAGCGGATCACCTTGTCCGCACATTGAATGGCAGTGGAGTTTCACGGTGTCGAGTTGCCAGCCCGGTGCCCAACCTTCCACAGAAGGCACACTCACACGCACACCTAGGGCCAATTTAGAATGTCCAATCCACCTGCAGCATGTCTTTGGGATGTGGGAGGAAACCGGAGCACCCGGAGGAAACCCACGACCACAGGAGGACATGCAGACTCCGCACAGAAGGCACCCCAGCCGGGGATCGAACCGGAGAACCTCTTGCTGTGAGGCGGCAATGCTAACCACTGCACCACCGTGGCCGCCCTTTATGCATCCTAAGTATAAGGAATGGAATTTTATCCTATTCCCTATAATGTATACACAAGGTATTCTTTTATCAACCACCTCTGAAAGAACTCTTTTAGTCACAGAGAATGATTTAAAGTATTGGTATCAGTTGCTGTCTGACAGTAAAGTAAAAAATTTAGAATTCTTAAAGCAAGAATTTGATTTGAGAGAAACATGTTGGTTAGAAATTCAGACTTTTAGACAACATCTTATTAATAAACTTGATTTAATGTCTTTAACAGTTAAAGAATCTGTCCCAATTCTGATTGATTACTTGATATTAAATTTACAACATAGGGTTTCTGATAAAGGTAAGCTCTCACACATACATAAAATTATTAGAGAAGAAACTCATTACAGTTCAGATACCTATTGGAATTATTTAATTTCCATTAATGGTGAATCACCAAAACAACAAGATAAACAATATATATTGGAATCTGCTTATAAAACTACTTCTTCCATTAATTGGAGACATTTTACTTGGAAATTTTTACATAGATCTTTCTATACACCTTTAATGATGAATAAAATAAGTAATAAAGACAACTTATGTAAGAGATGTAATGTAGAAATAAATGCTGACTGGGCACATATGTTTTATGACTGTATAAAATTGAAGGAATATTGGATGTTAATCAATGATTTTTTGCAGGCTCTTTTCACAGATAATTTCATTGTCTATAAATCACTTATATTATTTAACACTCCTGTTCCTATAAGTGTTAAAAAAGTTAAACTTCCCTTATTATGGTCTATTCTAGCAGTGGCTAGGAAAGTAATAACCAGAAATTGGATTTCAGATACTCCTCCTTCATTCATTGAATTTAAAAATGTTATGACTGAAGTGTGTCATATGGAATTGATGACAATAAAGTCAAGAACTACTAGAAAAATGTCTTACTATATTATATGGGATACTTTACAAAACCTGTTAAAAAAATCTTAGTTTCATTAGTAAGACATTACAGTTTAATCAATTGATTTGATTTGTAGTGGATGTCTCTGTAAATACTTTGGTTATTTTATTAAATGTTATAACTATTTACATTTTAATTGCTTGTATAAGATTGTTATGATATTTATTTTGTATGTTAAAAACAATAAACTTGTTTTAAAAAAACAAAAGAGGAGAAGGTAAACACTTGCACCACACCACACTCATCACATAGTCTCACTAACTCTACACCACCAAAATCCACACATAGAAACACAGAAACATTCACGGAGGCTATCAATAATAATCTGCTCAAGCAATAGAGACCTCCAAAGCAGAAATGCAAGCAACCTCCACCCCCCCCAACACAACCCAAATGACACATAGCCCACAGAATCAGTGTGCCACTCAACCACAGCCAATAAGGCAAAACAACGTACCCAACACACTAGTCATAGGTGACGCTATAGTCAGGCACACTGATGTCCCACTCACCAGGCTAAACAAGGAGAAGGTTAATGTCAGCTGCCTATCGGGTGCCAGGATCCGCCACATAACCCATGCACTCAGGTCACTCAACAACAAGTACTTTCCACTCCACAACAAGTACAAATATGACTCTGTGATTGTCCATGTTGGTGTGAATGACCTGAGACATACCTCCCTGGACTACATGAAAAGAGACATGGAAGAGGTCTCCGATCTTGTTGCCTAGGCAGGTATGACCCTAGCCCTGAGTAGCATTCTGCCATCACCCAGAATGATAACGCAGTACAAGGGCAAAATGATTGACTTCAACAATTGGCTAAGCTTCTGGTGTCATTCTAAAGGGATCCAGTATCTGTCTGCCTAGGATGACATGGTCGACAGACCACGATGCTTTGCCAGAGATGGCCTGCACCTGTCAACCCTGGGATTCCAGATACTGGCTAAGATTCTTGCCACCCCTATAGTGCTTTTTTTAGGCAAGGTTCAAATGACAAATTCACCACCATAACAGAAACAGGCAAGCAAAAACTGAGGGTGATGCTACTAAATGCTAGAAGTCTAAATCTCAAAATGCACTCACTCGAGGCACTCCTTAAAATGGAGAACATCTATATCTGTGCAGTGACTAAGACCTGGTTCAAGGCTCCAGAGAGCACCCCTGCACTACCAGGCTATAACTCATACCACACTTTTCGGCCATGTAATCTGGACCGGAACACCAAAGGTGGAGGTGTGTCCATATTCATTAAGGATATCCACACCTCCAGGCTAGATGCTCAGCATAATGCATCCGAGGTTATCCAAGTGCAACTAACTCTGGGAAAAACCACAATCCAAATTGTAGCTTGCTACAGATCCCCCACCATGCCCCAGGATTCCCACTCCTCTTTTCTTGATGTACTGGAAAATATTAGGGTTCAACCAAACACCCTAATAATGGGCGATTTTAACTACCCCACCATTAACTGGGAAAACTACTCATGTACCAACTCCTTTGCTCAATGTTTTCTGGAATTCATAAACTCCAATGCCCTGGATCAGCTTATCCATACCCCCACCAGGGGCAACAATATCCTAGATCTAGTCATTACCAACATGAATGACCGGTGTTCCACACCTGAATCAACGCCTCATTGGTCCGATCCGACCATAAGCTAATCACCCTAGATATCCACATCCTGCACCCCCCCCCCCCCATTAAGGAAACTATGGTAAAAAACTTCTCCAAAGCCAACTTCATGCTTCTTAAGACAGAAGTGGTGAACTTCATGACACCCATGCAGATGGACAATACAGTTACGACTACTGAATCCTACAAAATTGCACTTTATAAGCACTTACACGAGTGCATGGATCATGCTATCCCAAACAGAACCAAGACGCTAGCCTCCAAAAAAAGAAAGCCAATCTGGTTTTCCCCTGCCATAAACAAACTGTACAACAGAAGGAAGATACTGTTGCAAAAGAGCATAAAATTCCATGAGTGTAGGAGCTCCCTGGTCAGCCTCAGTAAGAAGCTGCGATCCCTGATAAAATCCTCCAAAGCTAATTACAAAAACAATATCACCACGGATTCTAAAGACAACCACAAAGCATTCTATAGCTATATGAATAATCTCAATGGCAACACTCAGATCTGCTCTGAGTTACAGCACAATGACACTAAATATACAGACCCATCTGATATTGCCAACATCCTGGCAGATAGGTTCAGTGCTAACTTTACCCCCTCTCACCCCCTAAAGGGCCCATCTCTATACTGGAAGAATGCAAAATTTCTGTAATCAAGGCTGCACAGGTAAAAAAAACACACTCTCCAAAGCAAAGAACACAGCATCCATGGGACCAGACAACATTCCAGGCTGCGTTCTACACAAACTGCAGAACAAACTGGCACCCCACCTAAGTACCATGTCCAATCATAGCTTCACTTCAGGCTTTGTGCCTGCTGAATGGCGCACAGTGATGGTTATCCCACTCCACAAGGAGAGAGCCACCATGGACCCTGGGAACTACCACCCCATTACCTGATGAGCCTGCTCTGCAAGGCCATGGAACGTATCATCATGGAACTTATAAACAAAGACATTGGTAATCTCCAAACTCTGGACCCCACCCAGTTCAGGTTTGTTAAAAGCAGATCATGTCTCCTAAAACTGATAGACTTCTTTGAAGCAGTCACCAAAGCCGTAGACGAGGGTAAGGTGGTTCACACAGCCTATCTAGATCTTGTCAAGGCTTTCGACACCATCTCCCACTCTGGAATTATAGATAAACTCACTAAACTTTGTATAAATCCCTATGTCACAAGGTTTGTTGCCAACTGACTCACTGACAGAACCCAGACTGTGAAAGTAGCAGACTCCAAATCCGACTTCAGACCAGTGACAAGTGGAGTACCAGAGGGTTCAGCCCTGGGTCGTCTCCTGTTTGGTATCTACTTTTCTGAAGTACAGGCTAATACAGAAGGTCCTTGCAAACTAGGAGCCATAATAAAAACTCCTAACGATGTGGACATCCTACAAAAGGGCCTCACTGAGACAAATGCCTGGCGTCAAAGCCATGGCCTCAAGCTGAATGCCAAAAAGTGCATTGTCATTCCCTTTGGTAAAAACTCTGTACCCATGAACTACAACATAGACAGTAGTATACTTAAGACTGAAAGTGTGATAAGAGACCTTGGGATACAGGTGGACAGTAGTCTCTCCTTTGATAATCACATCACCACAGTAGTCAGGAAATCCTTCTACATGGCACACCTCATCACAAAAGGTTTCTCATCCAGAAAAAAAAGAGGTCATTGTTCCCCTCTACTCATCACTCATTAGACCCATTATAGAGTTCAACGCCCCTTTTGGTATGTACCTCACAAAACATCTACAACAACTGGAAAGGCCGCAGAAATACCTCACAAAGAGGATTACTGGCCTCAAACAGATGCCCTACGCAGACTGTCTCAAAATACTCCAGCTTTACTCCGTCACATATCGCCTACTCAGAGGTGATCTCTGCCTAACATACAAAGCTATGTCAAACCCAGAGATGTTGGACATTCTCCACTTAAAGAAATCCCAATCCCTCCGAGCTACACGCTCTAGGGACCTACACCTTGTCACCACAATAAACAGAACATGCCAGAGGGATAGATTCCTGTCCCAGAGACTTCCCATACTCTGGAATAAACTACCTATCTATCAAACAAAGCTCCTCATTAGCACTCTTCAAGAAAAATTTTGATGATTGGATGGGACATAGGAAATTCACCCTGGTGATCCCTTCTGTGGCTCTGCTCGACAGTGGCACAGGAAAATAATTTTCTTGGGTGGCAAAAGCCAGGGTACCTTTTTGGCTGGGCTTGTATAGGCCCTAGGGCCGATAGCCTAGTACCTACCTATGAACCTATGCACCATCCCCTGGTTGTTTTTTTTTTTTTTTTTTTTTTTTTTACAATCTGAAGCAATTGTTTTTCCTGAACATACTTTGTGAATAATTCCCTTACTAATGCTGTTGAAGCAATATTATTCCAATCTGTTTCTGGTAAATTTAAACCCCCAGCTAGTATTATTCTTCGCTCCTGTGTTTCATGCAAGTATATGAATTGGTCATAGTATTAATACTGAAAATATGAGTATGTGCACCATTACTTAGATTATGGGACTCCTTGATCTTTAGACAGGGATGACCATTCAAAAGTGGGCACTGATCTGCCTCTCCCCATTCAAAGATTATCCATATCTTATATTTTGCTTCAGGGAAAGTTTACGGTTTTCTTCTCATGTAAGCACCTTTACTTAGTGTTATTTCCATCTGTGCTCCCAGCACTGGAGGCAGCTATACTTTCCTTATCAACCAGGGTGGAAACATTCTTACTACTGGAAATGTCAATAGATACTGGGGGAGAAGGAATAAGATTACATTCATTACTTAATACTATGGCATTCTTAATAGCAAATTGATCATGGCATATATTTTGTCATTCTGAATGCAAGTCCATGTCAACCATTTTTTTAAACTCGCATAACTTCAAACCAGCTAATAAGACAGTGACATTTGCTGCCAGGTTTACTCTTGTTTGGATCATTTCATTGCATACTATACTTCATACTGATAGGGAAATTTCCTTTGTACTATGTCTTGAATGCAAACATTATCAACTTTTTTTTCCATCATTATAGGCCACTAGCTAAGAAATGAAATAACCCAAGGTATATGCAAAGGTTACTGGACTGCCCAGGGAGAGCTTAGGTCAGAGTTGAACCAGTACAGGCAACACATTAACAAATGGAAACATAAAGAAAAGAAGATAATACAGTAGTGCCATACAACTTAAAACCAAAAACTTTATAAGCTACCAAACATCCAAAAACATAACTATCTGGAATAAGTTCCAGTGTTTTCTTAAGTGTAAAAGATTAAATTGTGGAGGCCACAAACAGAATAGCCACATGAAAAAGTTTAAGGCAGATGGAAGCTGACAAGGAAAACTATAACAATTGTACATGAAACTAGAAAGAGAGAGTCCCTGGTGAAATACCTGTAACTACTTTAATGAGTATCTAAAAAAGGTACCTTGGTAATTATAAGCAATAATTATCACAGTTTTGAGCAACAGTTTACCCCTGAGCTGGACATCAGTACACACAAACTAAGCAACTAGTCTGATAGATGCCAAAAACAGCCTGTCAGAGGACTTGTTATCTTTTTACACAGACAAATATCACTTAAGATACACATGCAGTGAAATAAGAAACAAAGAACAAATATTTTACAGAAGGCTCAAAACTATTTCTAACCCACTTGTCTTACTTCAAACATGCATCACATGCAGATGCAGGAAAAGTATCATTGCATCACACAAAATGCATGCAACTGCTCATAAGTAGTAGAAGCTGAAAAGACATAAGAATAAGCCATAAAATAAAGGGAAAATGGAAATATATAGCCTAAATATTAGGAACAAAGATACCCTCCTTCCCTCTCCCCATCGGGTCTATATTACCAGATCGAAAACCCGTTTCAGTGAACACCACAAGACCGACATGTATAGAGCGAACTACAGTAACGGCGAATGTTCAAAACCGTGAAACATGAAATGTCGAAGTATAATGGTTGGCCCGTCTGCGGTATAGTTCCGTAAGTAAGTGTGCAATAGTTATGGACCTTAGGGTTAGGGTGCGGGTTAAGGTAAGTGCATAGATAGGTAATGTATGTAAGGTTTAGTGTAGGGTTAGAAGTAGAGTTTTGTTAAGTGTATGTGTGTGGATTATTTGTTTTGTTTGGGTATATGTCTGTAGGGTAAGTATGTGATAGTTACAGACCTTTGGGTTAGGGTGTGGGTTAAGGTAAGTGAATAGATAGTAATGTATGTAAGGTTTAGTGTAGGGTTAGAAGTAGGGTTTGGTTAGTGTATGTATGTGTTTTATTTATTATGTTTTGGTATGTAGTGTGCGGTGGTGCTGGCTGACTATGACGATTCGAGATTTGAAATTTCACGGTTTAGGGGTCCAGCGTATTTGCGGTTCGCGCTATACGTGTCAGTCTTGTGGTGTTCGCTGAAACGGGTTTTCGATCTGGTAATATAGACCCTCCCCATCAATACACCTCAACTGCAGCTTTGACAAACTGAACATTTAAGGTCAGTTACATCTGAGGAATGAAAAATTGAAGCAATAAGGAGTGGTGCTTAAGTAGTAGATGCTAAGCAGGAAGCAGGAATGTGGAACAACCACTAAAGAGTACTGGAGAGAATAAAGCAAAGGAAAAACTGAAATATGTAACAGAATAAAATAGTTACAGAAATTAAAGTAACCCTCTCGACACAGCTCACTCGTAGCTTAGTCACATGCGGCATCTCAGGTCAGACAGCTACAGGTGAAGAGACTTATTTAAGATTCTGATTAGTTAGTGGCCACATGGTTTTGTATTCTACTTGGTAAAAAATCATAGTAACATCTACAGGCATCAGAAATATGTGTTACTGTAATGTACTCACAAAGAATCATTCTATATCTATTATTAACTATTGTTTTATTGTATATCTAGTATTAACTATTGTTTTATATCTATGATTTTGTGTTCTGGGCTGTGCCTGTAATTGTTTATTTTCTAATTATTGTTCTACCTGTGTAAAACCAAATTTAAATAAATAAATAAATAAAATTGCCAAGTATCTTTCAATAAATGACATAACAACTGAATGAGATGCTGCTGCTCTTAGTATCAAAGCAATGGCTGAGCTACTTTGGATCTAGTGACCGTGATGTCATGCAGATGCTTCTTACACTACTGAATATTAGCCCTGATATGACTGGATGGCTGTGGAACTGACAATGGTGAAGTTGTGCATAGTCTTGTTAGAGAACTGCATGCTAAGCAAAAGAAAGTATGGCCACTTTTACCACAAAGATAATATTATATAATTATAAGCCAATATGGAAGAATAAGAAAAGAATGTTTTGCTACTGCAGACAGTCTGGAGGGGATGGATTAGTGCGAGTACTGTATACTTCTGGACTTATTTGACAAATAGTACTTCTTTAACCCTGCATTTCTGCAGCAGTAATGCTCTAACACAAAATTCTCCTAATAAGCTATAACATGCAATAAATGCTTTTACAGTTTTGTCAAAATAAACTTAAAAAATGATGACAAGCTCTCTCCCAGTTTTTTTTTTTGTTTGTTTTTGTTCTAGAAAGAACTGCCATCTCTAAAAATAAATGGTGATCTGTACATTTCCTGTCTCAGTTACATAATTGGAATGCTTAAGAAAACAAAAGTACAAATTTACCAAAACAGAAGACATTTGACTGATCAGTAGCCTTGGCTATATTCGGCAATAATATAACAGCTGGAAAGCTTTCAAAGCTTCAGGGTACCTTATATGTGCTAAAACTGTCAGACAGATCCTTTTGGGGATCAACAGTCAGCTTGTGTTTTACTTTGCTGAGCAGAAAAGTTCCTTTGGGACAAAAAACTTTCATTTTGTTAATTTTGTTGATATTTTATTACTTTTTTTTCCGGAAATTACTTTATAGCTTGGAGATATGTGCATTAGTGGACTGTCCTGAGAATGTAATGTACTTCAAAAGTGGTGTAAAGTAACTGAAAACAGTTTTTCTATGGAGAAATGTTACTTTTGCGGAGGTGACATAGTCTTTTAAAATGCTTTTTACTGTGTTTTTCTGTCAAAAACTAACTTTTCTGGACTTGTATCTTGCTGCTTGTCCTCCTGGGAAAGAGGCACCATTTTCAGCTTGACCATGGAACAGACTACCAGTCCCATGGTCAGTCCTTCTTCCAACCACAAAAAGGAAAACATATGCAAACAACCTTTGCCACCAAAGCTGGCTAGCACTTTTCATCAGCCCTAGATGAGTGACTCTGCTGTGGCCATTTCTTGTACATTAGACCACTCAACATTTACCTCATATCCCTCTGGTGCAGCACCTACATCTACTATGGACTGGGGGATATCCAGGTCCCCTGCAGATGTTGGAGTCCCCTCAGTCGGCAAGGGAGAGAGATTCTTATTGGTCCTGGGATAGGGAACAGGGGTGTTTTCCCTCTTGTGTAAGAATGCTGTGCCTATCCCTGCAAAAGTTGTTGCTGATACTAGTAACATGGTTGGCTCCATTTTTCCTGACAAAAAAAAAAAAAAACAGAAAAGCAAGCATGTATCTATACCATCTCAACTTTTTTGGATAGGAGTAGTTTACTGGATTTGGCTCAGGGTTTAACTCAGGTTATTGATCCTTCTTGTAAAGTAGTTTCTGGTAAAGAAAGAGAGATTCATATTTTATTGAAGATATTCAAGATTCTGAACAGGAAGATACAAGGATGCATATATGTTTGTTTCCTCAAATGTCTGATTCACACACAGAGGAGAGCTCGATGTCTGATTTTCCCTGCGAGGAGTCTCTTTCTCTAAGACTATTTCTAGAATGTGACAGTGTTTTCAGTGGGAGAACACTGAGGCTTCTCAGTCCCTCAAGAAATACTATGAGCTGTTAAAGAGGTATTTTTCAGAGCATACACCCATTCCTCTTTTTCTGTCTGCTTTAGAGGATGCCTGCGTGTGTTCCTATCTGCAATTTTCCTGAATGTCAGCCAGTTTCTCCTAAAAAGCCAGATAGGATGTATAAAGTTCTTTATTCCTTTAAACTGGTATACACTATTTCCAAACCTGACCCATACAGCTATATCTTTAGTTGATCCCACACTGCTAAACACTTAGTTAATTCCAATTCTACTCTTTCTGATAAGGAAGGGAATGTTATTATTAAGTATGGAAAAGAATGTATACTTCTGCAACTTTGATTTTTCAGAATTTTGAACTGTCATGGTTATATATTTATTGCAAAAAGATGAGATAAATTTTATCTGCAGTTTTTTTTGTGAGGAAAAATCTGCATTAAATAACTTAATTTCTTCTATTACACAGGTCTACTCATTGTTTACAGTGTGTGTGTGTGTGTGTGTGTGTGTGTGTGTGTGTGTGTGTGTGTGTGTGTGTGCGTGTGTATGTGTGTGCAGCGTCGCGTGTGTGTGTGTGTGTGTGTGTGTGTGTGTGTGTGTGTGTGTGTGTGTGTGTGTGTGTGTTTATGACTCTGTTGATACTTCTTCCAGGGCTATGGCCACTACTATTGTTTTGAGGATGTTTGCATGGTTGCATTTGTTGAACCTCCTAGATAATGTTAAAAATGACATTTTAAATTCTCCCTTGGATAGACATGCACTGTTTGGCCCCTCTGCTGCATATGTGATCAAACAGTGTGATGAAATGGGCAAGCTGAACTAGGGAATTGGTAAAATGTTTTAGCCCTCTTTTTCCAAATTTTCCAAGGGATTTTCTATCTCCTCATCCAATTTTGGCAAAAACAGAGTAAACAGACTAAAAAAAAAATGCAGGTAAACAAATGTTTAAGAAGAAACATCGAATGAGTTTCAAAAAGAAGTCTTGAAGATCTGATAACAAAGGACATTCCAACAAGTCTGAATGACTTTGTGAACCCCTTCAACTCTGGCCCCTTTTTTCTTCAGAAAGTCTGAATTTCCATTTTACACTTTGGCAAAAGATAAATGGGTTCTGAAAATCATTCATTAGGGTTACAGATGGCAGTGGGAGGAATTCTTCCTTCCCAGTGGGTCAATCTTTATCCTCCAGATCAGACTGTTTTGTTTGCACTGGTTCTTCATCACATGCTGTCCCAAGGAGTGACAGAACCAGTTCCTCCTTCCCTAGAGCCAAAGAAAAAAATTCCTTGGAGATCAGTTCTGGATCTTTCTTTCCTAAACTTGTTTGCGATAGTGCCAAATTCAAAATGATGTCACTTCACAACCTGTTACCTCTTCTTTCTTTTTCAAGTTTTCGGGCAATACTAGACTTAAAATATACTTATTATTACACCCCTATTCTTCTACACATCAGATGTTTCTTAAGGTTTTGTGTGTCTGGATCATGTTATCAGTTCTCTGCCTTAACCTTTGGACTATCCACTGCACCAAGTGTGATAACAAAGTATCTAGCTCCAGTTGTAGTTCATTGCAGGCTATAGGGTCTCAGCATTTTTCCATATTTAGATGACTTGCTTATCTTTGAAGAATTTTTTCAAAGTGTCAGGAATCTTACTCTCTCTCTCTCTCTCTCTTTCTTTTGAGTGAGAGATCACTTACACCAGCTGGTGAACATTTAAAAGTATTTATTGACTCCATTCACACAGGATTGTGTTCCTGTGGTGTCAGTTTGACACCTCAGTTGAAACAGTATTCCTTCCACAGGAAAAATAGATCTTTTTCTAGAAATATTTCTAAGGTTTTCCATTCAGACTTTGGTCACTGTGAGGGAGTGCATCAGGTTTTTTGACATTGCATCTATGATTCTCATGATGCACTTGGCAAAACTCCACATGAGAAAGATGCATTGGTATCTGAAAACTTTTTGGTCCAGGCATCAGCACTCTATCTTTTTAAATCAGTGTTGGGGGTTGTCAGAAGACAAATCTTCTGGTAGAGAAAACAGATATCCTTAAATCCAAGTATCTGCTTCCCCCAGCCTGGTCAAAAGCAGCCAGTAAACACAGAAGCTTTGGATTTTGTTTTTGGGAGCAATTTCAGGAGGGTCAAAAGTGCACGGGATGTGAGACACCAAAGACAAATACAAGACTTAAGTATCAAGGAGATACCTGCCCTGATCAAGGCACTCAACTTTCTGAACTATCTCTGGTTCTCCGGACCTCTTCAAGTGGTTACAGAAAACACCACAGTCATATGGAACATCAACAAGCAAGGGGAACCAGGTCATACTCCCTTTGCAGTCTAGCTGTGTTAGTTTGGGGTATAGCTTAATAGTGCACTCTCAAGCTACAGGCACCCTACACTCCATCAGAGAAAAATTGTGTAGCAGATAAGCTGAGCAGGATCAGGGCAGACCCTCGTGAATGGAAAGTAGAGCAGAGGGTCTTCCAAGATTTGATCCATCTGTAAGGAGTTCCTCAAGTAGACCTCTTTGCTTCCTTTCTGACCAATCAACAGACAAGATTCTGTTCCAGGACCCCATGCAAGAAGGCCTGAAAGGCAGATTGCTTTTCTTTTCCTTTCCTTGGACTGGAATGCTCCTGTATGCTTTTCCACATTTTCCACTAATATTCAAGATAATTCTGAAGATTCAGAAGGACCCGCCAAGACTGCTGTGGTGACTCCTTTCTAGCCCAGGCAACCATGGTTCTCCTTTCTTTTGGAAATGGTCAGAGACAATTACCACAAGATTCCTCACAGACTAGATCTACTCACACATGAACAGTGGTGTTTGATATATCCCAGCATCAGAAAACTTCAAATGATTGACTGGATGATAGGGTCTTAATTTTAGGCACCTGTTCACTGAGGATGTACAGCAGGTACTAATGGAGGTGAGAAAGCCTCCTACTAGAAAATCATATATTAGCAAATGGAAAAGAGTTTCCACTTGGTTCCAACAACATAACCAACACACATTCAGAACTAGTTGTTCTCTGGTTCTATTATATTTGTATCAGTTACAGTCCTATGACATTTCTTATTCCTCTAGCAAGGTTCACTTATTTATCATTTCAGGATGACTGCCCAAGGATCTTCCTCTTTCAATGCAGTCTTATATCAAAATGTTCTTAAAAGGGATTTTGCATAAAAGGCCTCCAAGAAAACAGGTGGACCTTCCTTAGGATTTTAATTTTGTCTCAAAAAGAAAGCCGCTCAGGCAATCGCTGTTATACACGCTTTACTACAAAAAAACAAACTAAAACTCAAAAAGAAACACTACAAAAAAACAAACTAAAACTCAAAAAGAAACACTAATTTTGTGTTAGAAAAGCTAAAACTCGTTCTATTTGAACCAACTAATCTGACTAAGTTGAGGTCCTTAACATGAAAAACAGTTTTAGTGATTGCCCTGACCTCTGAAAATAGGGTATCTGAGGTGCAAGCTCTTATGGCGAGTCAACCATACCTCATTTTCCATAAGGCTAGGGTTTTTGAGAACTAATGCTTCTTTTATGCCTAATGTAATGTCTGAGCTTACTTTAAGGCAGACTATCCATCACTCCATTTTCATTCCTGAACCTAAAATGAGGGGGGAACGGATACTCTCTACCTTGGATGTCCACAGACATCTGAGGTACTATCTTGACAGAACTAAATATTTCAGATCTTTGGATAAATTGCTCATTTCTTGTGAAGGTAAGAAGAAGGAATAACATGTGTTATAACAGATTATTTCCAAATGGTTGTCTAAGGTTATTACCTTTTGTTATACTCACCATAACAAAACTATTGCAGGCAGAGACAAAGCCCAATCTACCGAGGTCTTGGCTTCATTTATGGCTGGTTGGAAAGGGTAGGATTCTAAAGGCATTCTAGAAGCTGCCACTTAGTCCTCTTTACATACTTTTACAAAGCACTATAAGCTGGATTCCTTCTCTAGGTTCCAGATCAAGCTTTGCTAGCACCATTCCTCAGGAGCTCCTCGATTCTTCTCCTTCCACCTGTCAAATGTTGTTAGCTAAGGTAATCTACTCATATAGTTAGGTAATGCAGCAGTGATCAATATGATGACCATAATACGTTTATGTAAATAAAACTTGCCATAACAGTAATGTCTGAATGGTCACTGCTGCAGTAGCCACTCCCTCCCTCCATTCCACCTTGTTTTTAGTAATGTGTTTCTTATGGCAGGGTGTGGACATTTATTTTTGTTGTCACTAGTATTGTCCTTTCAGGGCTCAGCCTCCCTCTTTCTACTGTCAACAAAGCTCTAAAGGGCTTTGCACCCAAACTTATCTTTTAGACAGCTTAGGTATGTGGAAGGTGCCCTGAAGCTTTGGAGACTGGCCCGCTGTTATACCCTATGAAGAACAATATGAAACCTTATCGGGCTAAATCATATTTTTCACGCATGTGGGAAAATCTAATAATATATATCTCTTGACACTGAGAAACTGAAATCAGTGGCAAACACCCTTGAAAATCAGGGACTTTTGCCTCAAAGGGACATGTGATTATCAGACTTGTATACTCATCAATGTGTGACATCTCCTGCTTTTTTGCAGTTTGTGGAATATAAAACATACACACACAGCCATTAAATAACACTGAGAGTATGCTACAGACCACAGTTAAAAAAGTAGTACCCATATATTCATTACTTAAAAACAGTGAAACCATTGAGTAAACAAGTTATGTGGAACAGTAAGGTTGTTAACTGGGTGCAATCCATTAATCAAATAAAAGATGCAACAATCCAGACATCCGTTTAAAGATATCAGTAAAATAATCTCAGCAGCATGCACCTACAATTCCACTTATAATGTTTCACCCAGTATGGCCTTGTTTCCTTTCTTTAAAATGATTGCTACCACATCAGTAAATATCAAACCTCAGACTGACTGGCTGCACTCTAGATTTACCTAATTTACAAGTAATAGTTCACTGTCTCTAAATTAAACATGAGACTAACTGAATGAGAATCCATGCCACCTTAGTTACTCAGATAAATGTAAATTACAAACCAGGTACCCACTTTAAACACCAAAACCAGAAAGTAAATACTGAATGTAGAGTCTTAAATAGTTAATTGAAGCAGTCCATTTTATTAAATGCATACATAATTAAGCATGTCTACATAAGACTTTAATTATGTTCAAATAAAGCTTTGAAAGTCATAGATCACTGCAAGGGAAGAACAGAACACCATGCTTTGTTTCCCAAAAACATAAAATGGCATTCATTAAGACAGAGAATGTTTTTACTAGTTGTTATACAATATTCAGTCTTGCATTTGGATATGCAGACTGTTGCCTGATCCTGTACTGAATACCTCACACACTTGCACAATTGCTTTCAACAGGCTGAGTAGGAACTATGCTAAAAAAATTTTAGTAACTCATACGACTATCAACACTAAAATGCAAACTACGATTTTCACTCCCTCTTACAAAGCAGAAGCAGTAAGTCGACAGTCTGTAGCAGTTGCCCTTTTGAAAGTGCATATAATACTTGTCTGTTCTACATAGATATCCTGCCACATTTTTTTAGACTGTAATGTCTAACTAATCAAATTAACTGAGAGTGAAAATGAAATATGCAACATGAACCAAGACACAAACAGCCCTAAGGTTCACAGCCAGCTAAGATCCACATAGTCTGGGTCATAAAAACTGAAAAAAAAAGAAAAAAAAAACTTTATATCAAGAGATGATGTATAGCTGGAATGTCCAGATTCTTAATCACTGTGCCAAGAAAGTATATCAGTTTTGTTTCTAAATACAGGTATACCAGCAAAATCAGGGCATGTGAGAGATTAGCAGTTTATCATATAACTCTGAAATCAAACAAGGCTTTAGATGACTTAATTGCTGAATTTTACATGCTCTCAAAAGTCTACAGCATTCTGCAAAGCAGACTTTAAGTTTTGCTCATCATTTTTGTATTATTTGGCATTTATTCAAAAAATAATAAAAAAAAGTTACTTTACCTTTTTTATGCCCTCAGAAGGTGAAGACACACAATTGTCCATCCCATTGTTTTTACTGATTGTTCTCCAGAGCTCAGCATATATGCTATCTTGCTCCAATGGATTGGTACCTTTAGCTTTGAAATAGTTATATACTGAAGAATCTCTCACTGTACCATAAGATATTTCAATTTGTCTTCCTAATTCTTGGAATGTTCTGAAACATAAAAAGTACATTATTCAGATCAGCTGTTGCATTACTGCAATGACATAGCTTTTTTCCTGAAAGATACTGTTCATTGAGTTATCACAATTTTATAGATCTTCCACTACAAATGAGCAACAGTAGACTTTAGTAACACTACTGTCTGGGTCTGTGGATCCAGATGGAAGGAGTCCTGACTGTGTCCCATATGACTGAGGTTTGACTAATGGCCTTGTAGAAGATAAGCAGGTAGGGAAGAGGGGGTCAAGGGGGAGGGCCCGCTTACCTCTTCAGGGAGAGGGGGGGGGTCTGTGCATTTAGGAACAAAACACTCTGGACAGGTAACATTTCCCTGCTGGAGACCAGCAAACCACTTCCTGCTTTACATGGTTAGTGGGAAGGTCTGCATAAAGGAACCATCCCTTGTGAAGGTGAGGAGGAATGTCTTTTGTAGTCAGTCTATTGCATGCTGCCCTCCCTTGCACAACTAGGTGTGTATGGGGAATAATAGGGAAAAAAGTCAGAAAAAACACAAGCCGCCTCTAATGGCTGCCTCTGGGATGGTGTTTTCCAGTCAACCTTTGCTCCTGTGATGGAGAACAAATGAGTGAATTGGCTAGGAAGGGACTGATGAACAGCAAACAGTGTGGAGAAAAAAGCAGCAGTACTACCTCTATAAAATATATCATGTTGTTGTATAATGCATTTAACTTTAAGGCATATCTTTCACTTTAAAAACAGATATAATGTAATAAACTACTTGTTTTATGCTATTTTATTTTAGAAAGATGTTATAGTTTTCCTCATCATTGTCTGTACCACTTAGAATTTATGCAATAAATTAAAAAAAAAGCTATGTTACCTTTTTATGCCACGAGAAAGGGATGAAGTATAATTGTTCATTCCATTCTGTTTACTGATAATATATGCCTTCTTATTGTAAGGGACTGGTAAGCTGTACAGGCTGCTTACAATATGGGCTATAACTACAGTGGTGCCAATTGCTGCAGCCTGGTTGTGTTGTCAGTGGCCTTTAGGGATAACCTTCTTAAACCAATAGCTTTATGGGTGCTTCCTTTACGGCTGGAGAACACAAGTCAACATAGCACTTTGTACACATACTTAATAATATAGGAGAGCACGACTGCTATAATAATAATGAAATACATTTCTCCCTGTGTATTACTGAGCCAGGTATCTCATTCTACCTAGTTACTGTCCTTAAGCAAATGAATGCATACTTTCCTAGTCAACATAACAAACAGTTCACACTGAGCTGTAGCTAAAAAATGATCATCTAGCACATTGAGGCTTTTAGTGGTAAAGATAAATAAAGGGTGTTTATTGGAGACCACAACTCAAACAGTGAAAAAAACAGCACACCATAGGCATTACAGGATTATAAAGCAGTGTGTAAAAATGTATAACAGACAAAATTCTGCCATTTGTCATTCATAGCTGTATATTAGCAAGTCTGATGGAAGACTTTTAGTACCTACCAACTATTTCAGGTTAAAACTATCAACATAATTGTTAGATACTTGCTTGATGGCACAGCTCAAATAAAATGAGCTTTGTGTTCTCCACCATTAACATGCACTTTTGTTAACAAATGATCAGATTTCACCATGTAATATTAATGCTATCATAAAGACATCTAACACACAGCAATATTGTTTGTTGCTAGTGACAGAGTCAGAACTGGGCTATCGCTTTAATGACCTTCCTCATAGGCTCTATGAATTGCTACTGTATCTCTAAAAAGCATACTTCAGTAATGCAGAAAGATATTTATACAAATACAAGGCAAGGAAGATGGCGCCAATCCCATCCCCCCCCCTGTTTTCAAACGCTAGAATAATTGTAATTTGGACTTTGTAAGAATAAACTCCTGCACAGAACACTAAGCAGTGTCTGGAATATTACGTGACATAATTGTGATGCCTAATCTTGGGTACATTTAGTTATTATTTTTAAGTCAAAAAAGTAATAAGTATAAAATGAATTTAACAAACTTCTAGAAATTCTCTGAAGGACAGATGATGTGCTTCTGAGATGTGCTCAGAAAGAATTGTTTTCATCTGAAATCTCATATGTTGAGAGTCGTTCCTAACCACACATCCAAAGCACTTGGTATCCTGCATGAAGTATTGGGTGGCATGAGACCTGTTTCACTAAATAAATATGACTAACAGACAAGATTATACACACGACAATCTCACTACTGAAAAGATGCATGTACACACTACCGTAAACAGGATATAAGTCTGATGAATGGGCTTATTTTTTCTCTAAAATACTGTAGACTTTCCAACAGTCAGTAGGGAAAGATAAGTAACTGATAATGACCAAGTGCACTTGGAAAGGTAGTATATTTTTTTTAAAAAGAAAGAGTGGTTAAGGTTTGGGTCTTGAGTGAAATTTATTGTCCCTACTATATCAGTTCTTTACAGTGATCATCGAAATCCATGCAGGTAGTACTTCAAACCACGTGGAATAACATAAATGCCATTTTTTTTATTTTGTCTTCCACTGTGTATATTCTTGTGCATATCTAATATCTTGAAACTTACCAGGTACTACATAAGCTCTTTCCTCTTAGAAAATGACAATATAAAACAGTGCTTGCCCTAGCAGTATTTGTTTTAAGACAAGTCATTCCCTGATTCCTGCTGTGTTGCACTGTTTCTCATAAAATTATAGCACAGACTATCCATCCAACGTGGCAGTTACTCAGGGCCATAATAGAATCTAACTTCTAAATCCTTGACTGCTCTTCCCACTCTGTTGCCATCAAGGAATGGACTGAATATTTCAAACAAGTCTGTTGAATGGGACTAGTTCCAAACCAAACGCTGTGGCAAAAGTAAGCAGACATCTGCTACCAGTTACTTGTTTTGCAATAAAGTACAGATGTGTAAAATCTTACCAAAACAGTACATGTCCTTCTTTTGACTGTTGCAGTATTTATAACCTAACGGATCTCCTGCCAAGGATAGCCCAATGTCAGGCCAGAATACCAAAGCCATTAGGACTTATACACGTGCAAAGTGTAGGGTTTAAAGGGGAAATACGGAGACACACACACACTCAGAACTGAAGAAGTCCCAGGAGAAACAGAGTGTCTTTAGGGACAAGGAAAGACATGCATCCAGAAGGTGAGAAAGGAGAAGAGCCACTGAGCCAGGAAGGCAAGAAGGAACAGCCTAGATTAGGGGGAACAGAAGGGAGGGAGGGACACAGCAAATAGTGCAACACTGAAGAGAAGGACTTCTAATGTTAAGGTAAAATTTTACACAACTGTAGTATGTCCTTCAATATTACATTTGGAGTATTCATAACCTAAGGGAGACTGCAAAAGCCCAAGAGGAAAAATGGGTGCAGGATGGCATGGAAGAGCCCTCCAGGAACCAATGCAGGATAGCCGTGGCAAAACCAACACTAGCCTTGTACATAGCATCCAGCTTATAATGCTTAGTGAAGGTATGGACAGAGTACCAAGTAGCAGCCTCAACGGCAGAACTGGTATCCAGACCCTTGAAAAAAGCATCAGTGGAGGCAAAAGCCCTGCAGAATGAGCCATTACTGATGAGGAAAGACATTTACCATTAAAGGAATAACAAAAGGAAATGGTCTTAAAAGTCCAGGAACAGATGGTTTGCTTAGCAACAGCCAAAACCAAAGATCTGAGATGAAATGAAACAAAAAGTTGCTCAGTATACCTCTCAACTATCCAGATCTTTGTAGAATGTTCAGTTTTTGCCTCATATTTTAGCTCTGTTTGTCATAAAATTATGGTTGATTTGAAAATCACTGGCAAATCATTGAGGACCTATGTCTAAAAATAATGGCAGACATTTTAGTTTCAGATTTCATGTCCTTCAGAAATGTCATGCTAATGCAAAACCTGTTATTCTATCAATTTTCTAAATTTGTAAGAGTAATATTTAAAAGGTGTCCCTATTTTTGGGCCTTTGTTCCTCCATTATTTGTGGCTTTGTGCAGATTTCTTGCTGTAAGAGGTTGAGAGGTATGCTGCTCAGATCTGCAAATAACTTTAGTTTTATCCAAATAATATTTGAGCTGTCTGTGCATATCCAAGGTGTGAAGAACCTTCTCTCTGGCAAACTGCGGTGAAGCAAAAAAGGAAGGGAGATGAACAGAATGATTAAAGGACAACTCATTGACCACCTTGGGCATAAAAGAAGGGTTAGTACAAAGAGGCACCTGTATCTGTGGAAAAGTAAGAAAGGAGGAACAGCCATGAAAGCTTGAAGTTCAGACACTCTCTTGGTAGCAGTGACAGTCAAATGAAGAACAATCTTCCAAGTACACTGTTGTAAGCATGCTGAGGAAGCAGACACAAAAGGAGCCTGAATCAATTTTTCAAATATAAAATTAAGGTTCCAGTAAAGCAAAATAGGCCTCCTGGGAGGCTTGAAATGAAGGATGCCTTTAAGAAATTGCTTGACCTCATATCTAGAGGCTAGAGGAGAAGTCAAGGACAGACAAGCAGAAATTGCTGACAGCTGAGCTTCAATAGAAGAATATGCTAACCCAGCATGGAGCAGATCTCACAAGTAAGAGAGAACCAGAAGAACCCCCACAGATAGGGGATCCTAATGGAGACAGAGTTACCAGACAGAAAACCTTTTCCATTTGGAAAAATATGATTTCCTGGTAGTGGATTTCCTAGTCTCCTGCACCACCCAAGGCATGTCCTTAGCAAAAAGGTGCCTAAAAGGGATCAAAACCCCATCACCCAGACAATCAGCTGAAGGGTGTAGAAGTGAAGATGGATAAGAGACCCCATGTCTTGTGTGAGAGGATCCATCCAGTGAGGTAACTTGTGGTGATTGCCTCTGGCCAAGTGAGAAATAGAGGGAACAAATCCTGTCTGGGCCAAAACGAGTCACTAGCACAATTTTGGGAGAGTCCTACTTGATCTTGTGCAAGACTCACAGTAATAGACAAAGGGGAGTGAAGGCATACTGAAACATTCCCATTCAAGGAAAAGACAGGGTGTCCACTTTCCAAGCCAGAGGACATGGGACTCTAGAACAGAATAGAGGAAGTTATCTGTGCCTCGGGGAGGCAAAAAGATCTACCTGAGGAATACCCCACCAATGGACAATGTCCAGGAACACATATCTGTGAAGCATCCTTTCATGAGCTTGTGTGCTGGACCTTCTCAAAGAGTTTGCCACTACATTATGCTGCAAGGGAATGTAAACAGCCTGAACAGTCACTTGATACTGGACAGCTAGATCCCAGACCTGAAGATCTAGTCTGCAAAAAAGATAGGACCTTGTACAACCTTGGTTGTTGACATACAGTACCACATCACTGTGGTATTGTCTATGAAAATTGTAGGGGCCTGGGATAAAAGAGGGAATGAAAAGCTTGAAGAGCTAGAAGCAGAGGCCTCAGCTCCTTTATACTGATGTGGTCTGACCTCTTGATAAAGAGGCCAGAGACCCTGAACCTTGAAAGAGGAAAAGGACACCCCTCATTCCCTTTCTAAGATACCTGTAAAGAGCTCTTGAGTCAGGACTAGAGGCTGTAAAGGAAGCCTCAGGTTGAGAGAAAGATAAAGAATCTACCACTGATGCTTGAGTTTGAGACAGGGGGGGAAGGAAGACTAAGGGGTGGCAATGTTGGAGCGCAGCCATACTGACTTGAGGTACCACTGAAACTTGCTCATGCAGATCTTGGCCAGAGGGAACATGGGAATTGCAGAAGCCATGAACTCCAGGACCCTAAGAAATTCACTGGCCATGAATAAAACCAGAGTAAGAAGAGACTGGAAATAGACAGTAAGAGACAGAGAATTGGAGGCAGGCAGAGATGCCAGCATGGGGATAATCCAAAGCCTGCAACCAAGGAAAATATCACCCTGAGAGAGGGTGTCAGAACTGATTTTGGGAAGTTTATGGTGAACCCCAGACTCTGTAACAAGGAAATAGTATACTGGAGATTTGAAAGCAGAGCATCAGGGGAAGAAGCTTGAATAAGCAGATCATCCAGATAGAGAAATATCTGAACTCCTCTCACGTCGCAAAAGGCAATGAGAGGAGCAAGGCATTTGGTGAATACCCTTGGGGGAGAAGAGATGCCAAAGGACAAAACAGAACTGAAAATGCAATGAAGAAAGAGAAAAATACAAAACTGCCTGAAAAGGGGAGGTATAGGGGTATGAAGGTAAGCATCTTTAAGATCCAGGAAAACCAGAAAGGCCTGGGGGTAGAAGAAGGGGAAATGGAGTCTGAAGTGACAACATTTGAAAGGAAGGAATATTGAGAAAGGTGTTCAGCTGGAAAACATCCAGACTTGATCTCCAACTGCCCTCTTTTCTGGGAATCAAAAATATTCTGGAATAAAAAAAAGAAAAAAAACCTACCTACCAACCTGGGCAGGAGGCACAGCTTGAATGGTGCCCTGGACCAAAAGAGAATGGACCACCTCTGGGAAAATAAGTTGTTCTTCAGCAAGTTGAGGGATGCTCAAAAAGGGAGAAAGGGATTTCCTAACCATGAAATATCCCTAGCAGATGATGGACAGAACCCAAGAGTGTGCTGTGAACTTTAACCAATTTGGAAGAGACAGGAAAAGATAGAAGGATAAGGGAACCTGGCTGAGGGAAAGGTGAAACACACTGCCAAATGGCACAGGTTATCCTGGAAAGCAGGTTTCTGGAAGGTAGGGGTTTAAGTAGACCTGGCAGGCAGCACATGCCTAGAATGCTTTTTTCCCTTTAGGCAGACAGTGAGACGGCCTACAACAAAAGCAGATTTGGAGGGGTAATTCCTCTGAAACTTAAGAACAGGAGAAACAAAAATGTTTCAACTCCTTCAAGGCTTTACCCTTATCCTGGATAGACCTGAAAAGTTCAGCAGCAGCAGCACCAAAAAGATTTTTATTATCCAAAGGAGCTTCCAGCAATTTGGCCTTAATGTCATCATGCAAAGCCTGAAGACAAAGCCAGGAGTAACACCTCACAGCAGAACCAAAGGCAGCTGCTGCATCATAACTGCATTTGATAGAGTTGAGAGAAACTTGAGAGGTCCAACCAAATAGGGGAAGGGCACAAACCTTCCTCTCAGAGTCAGGGAGGTGAGAAACCACTTTGGAAACCTAGGAAAGGAGAGCCAAAACATACCTGGTCAAATATGTCATAGTTGATGGCCTGAAAGCATAACGTGGCAGCAGTGTAAACCTTTCTGCCCAGCATCTCCATGGCCCTACTATAATTATCAGAAGGGAGGCAACTTGGTAGAGGGCAACAGCTTGGAGGGCTTGTTAGAAGAAACAAACACTACAGAAGGCCCAGTAGAAAGGCAGTTTTAAAGTAATTTACATTCATCATGCACCTTATAAAAATCTATCAAGTTTCTTGGGTGCAGGCGGCTGAGCATAAGTGGCCACAGAAGCTGCTGAAACAGTATCCAAGAGGGCAGCCAGAACAGCAGGAACACCTAAATGCTTAAGAGATTCCATCTGGAGGAGCCCATAATAGCTTTTCTGAATGTCAGAGACTTGAGAACAATCCCACCTAAAAAAAAAATAAATAAATAACTCTATCGTACAGGCAACAGTATCCACAAAGGAAAGTTCCTCCAAAGTGGAGTCTGGACTAATAGGATCCTCTTCCTCTGAACCATAGTCCAAGAGGGAAGGAATTTGAAAATAATAAGCCAGAGACTCTTCCTCAGATTCCATTTCCTCATCTGCCGAGTCTAGGTCCCTGAGTCTTTTAACAGGAGTGGAAGACCAGGGAGAGGCATGCATAGACACCTGAACCCTGAATAAAATCCTGTCATTCATGTTGAAGATACTCAGCTACAGGGGAAATATGCTTGGCTTTCTATTGATTTTTCTGGGAGAAGTCTGCATGAAACACCCTTGGAGGATCAAACCCCTGGCAACATTCAGTAAGTGTAGTAGGGATCTCCTGCCTAAGATATGTGCAATCCTCCTTGGTCCCTCAGATATAACCATCCAAGGTCCCCACTCAACATCAGGAACAGACATCTGTAAATCCTCTGAAGATGTGTGAGAATATGGATCCATGGTGATCTCTGATGGGGTTGCAACAATGGAATCCAAGGCAATCACCAGACCAATCCTTTCAGCTTTCACCAACCTCAAGAGAGACATCCAGGGAGGCTGAACAGCAGCCTTATCAGACCTAAGTTTTTTGGCCTTTTTCTTGGCAGATGGCTGACCCTCAGGATGGGAGGACTCCACCAAAGCACCTTCAGTCAATAGCTTAATACACTGGTTTTCAAGGTAAATAGATAAGGAGGAGAGATGACTATAAAGGGTTTTAGGGACAAACGCCTGGCAGCTACAACATTGCATATGGTCCTGGGAAGCACCCAAACAGAAAAGATACTGCTCATGGTTTTAGAGAATGTGTCTTCATCTCGGACATTTTTCATTTCTGGATGGCATGAACCCAACAACAGTAAAAGATAAGATAAGAATAATTCCAATGGGGCACTTATCTGCAACATGGCTTGGCAACCAGCACAGCAGAAGGGCATTCAGACTGACATTCAATGATGGCATTTGGACTGGCAACAAAGATTGCATTTGTATGTCACCTTTATGCCCCACGTCTTGCGTGGGGAGTGTATATGTGATGTACAATGCCTATAAGTTCTAAAGGCTTTAGTATACTAGCTGGATGTTGTGCTATCCTAGGCAGAAGATCCCTTAGGTTGTGAATGCTGCAATAGTGATATGTAAGGACATCAAATTCTCTAGCTATTTAATCAATTTGGATTCTATCAAATCCATCTCATTTTTCTGCAAATGCCTCAAGGTATAGCATAAAAGGCTTTGCTGGTTGCAAAGTGCACTACATGAGTTCCCAATATCACTGCAGGGAGTGATGCCATCATGAAACGTGACAAGATTAGACTGAAGAGGCTTGTCTTGTATGTGGATCCATGGAACAGCATGTCAGCTAAAAACCTGTCCTCATGAACCCACCAGCTAATACAGTAAATGTCTTGTATAAATTTTCCTACAGTGGAAGAAAGGTGACAATTAACAGTTAGCAAGTCCTTGGTTAGAACTTTTTTATGCAAGGACTCTCATTATAATGCGACTCTGCTTAGATATTACTGCAGTTCTCAATAAAATATTACATAGTTTTACTAATAGTTTATCTACCACATTTGGTTAAACTGTTCAGTGCTTTGTGGGAAAATTAGCAAATATGGCTATTGTGTTTTACACCCACAAGTCCTATGCACTTTTTTAACTGTTGACTTTCTAGTCCTCTCTCTGTCTGTCCTAGTCTCTACATTCCTTCCTGTTTAAAAATTATACCTTCATTCAGCATGGCACACATTTATTTATTTAATGTGCATATTAATTAATTCATTCATTAATTTCAGTTTGTTGACTGGTTGAATGATATAGTCAAATGACCATTTGCAGTCACAACCTTGGCTTCTTATATAAATGAATTACACTGAGGGAAATATAATGATAAGAATGGATTACAGTGGGATAAATGCACTTTACACAATCAGAAAAAATGAGCAAAGCTTAAAAGAATATGATACAGAAAGAAATAAAAAGCTTAAATTTAATCAAGTGAGTAAATTTCTAACTACGTACAGTTAAGGCAGTATCCAGACTAGCACTCAATAAAAGAATAGACTTCTGAGTAGATGTTAGACTGATGTAGTTTAACTGAAGGGGCAGCTGGTTAACTTTTATCAATGAAGCATTTGCATTTAAATAGGCTTTTGACATACTTATTTTATTTATTTAATTATTTGCATTTTTTTAAATGCAGACTTACAGCCTAGTTTAAACATTTCAGCAGGGGATCTACAAGGAAAAACTATGGTCATTACAGAAATAATCATTTTAAAACAACTGTTTTCCCCCCTCTTTAACAATTTTAAAATGAAAGCTCTTACACTAGGTAAAATAATTAATAAGTCTTTAAGAACAATGGTAACTGCTAAACTTATCAAATTTGTGAAGGTTGATTTAATACATTTACTGACTACGTATAAGAAAAAAAATACAGGCTATAGCACTGGTGCCATTAAGCAGGCTGCTGCCATGAATCTGTATTGTAGAAGTGCCGAGTTGCAAATGGAATTTAATAACTGTTTGGCAGCTTGCCAGCAGTCATTAAAGTTGACCACATTTATAAACACTTTCAATAATAACTTGCAAACTGCCAAACTATTCTTTTCATTCAGATGTAGCAAGGAGAAATTAGAATGCTACATAATGCAACAAGCTAATAACATGTCGCTACCTTAAAGATGATATGAAAATGACCAAGTCCGATATCTAAGACTTCTTCATCTGCTGTGACACAATAGCTGCATCTTCAGTGAACACCTGTAGTGCGTAGTGGCACCCCATTAGTGCTGCAAAAGGTGAACAAATGATTTATAACCCTCCTTTTTCAGTTGTGATGTTTCTGAAGTAACTGTAGCCTTCCAGTGGAAGTGACCAGCACATGCAGTTTGCGGATGTGAATAAGCAGGTTTTATGAGAATGAGGAAATGTGATGAAAAATCAGGGCATGTGAGAGAATGAGGCCCTGTGAATGATTACAGTCAGCACTAACAATCATTACATTCACATAAATTTACTAATTTAAGAAATGTAAATTCACCTGCTCTTTTTTATTGCCTAAGTTGAGTACCCCCCCCAAAAAAAAAAATCAAAGCTGCATCCGAGTGTACTGTTTGCACAGCATACCAACAATGCCTCTACTGTGCTTACTGCATGCAATGTGGCTCTTACCTGTAGTACTTTTAGCTGCAACTTGGCAACTGTAACAAAACATAATAATAAAAACAAAGCTTACTAACTTCCTAAACTACTGAGGAACTAATCTTTGCTAGTGATTTCTGTTTTAGTTTACTTCCTGGGGGCTGTGCAGTTGAATCATGTTGCTTGCTCTTAGCCAAGGAAAGAAGATGTTACACTCTTTCCTGTATTTAGATGGGATGCATAAGCCAAAAATGCATTCAAGCATGTATACAGAACTTCACTGCAGAAATGGATTTTAAAAAAAAAATGTTACTCTTTCTCTGCTTGTCTTTAACCAAAACTAATATAATAGACAATCAGAACATCTAAAGTAGTAGTTCTCAGCAATACTGTGTTTATTCAAGCGGAAGGTGTTCCATCTGCAGTGTAACATTAAATACAATGTCACAGTTCACAGGCTCTTAATAAGCAATTAGAACCTCAGTCACTTTAGTCAATGGGTGGCACCAAACGGGTGTTTTGCCCCGTTGCCCTGAGAGACAAACTGCCCTGTACATAAAGAGCTTTCAAGATTATTTGCTCATAAGATTTACCAATTGAAGTTAAAAAAATGTCAGCAACTCTCTACATTTGTTTAATTAAAAATAATGTTATACTGTGGTTGTATTACCCAGCTGTTGTCTTATTTCTAAAAATGACAGTGAGTAAAGAAATGAATACAAGATGTTGACTGTAGTACCATGTTATATGACTAACTGCACAGGGGCCCAAATAAAAAGATGATAAATAAGCAAGCAAAGGAGAATAGTATAGCTGGAATTGAATTCATCCTCAAGTTTTAGTGAGTACCTTCATGAGGTGGACCCTGTTTTTCACAAAATCTCACCAAGATGACACTGATATCAGTAGACTGTATTTTATATAGCACATATCATGGACAGAAGTAGGTTAAAAAATGAAAAAGATAGCTGGGTGTGCAAGACCCAGGATAAAACGTGCCCAACCCTGGGAGGTGCACTGATGCCACGACTGGAAAAAATGACAGTGCAGAATCTTCAAGACACGGAAACATTCCTATAATGGGGCTAGGCCAAGTCTAGGGGGAGGATGTCCCCAGTGTTGTACAAAGGAATAGTAGTCCACAAAAATTGATATGTCAAAAAAGAGCCATAAAGATGACAGAGTGGACTACTGAGGGTAAGAAAGAAATTATGTATTGCTACTATTATGCAAGAAGCCCAGAATTTCCAGACAGAAGATATACAAAAAGATTAAGAGAGAAATTAGAGGAAAGAAAAATTACACAAGAAATACTGTCAGAAGCTTCAAATAAAAATTTGTGTTCATTAATACAAGAGATTTATGAAAAAAAATATGCCATTTGGAAAAAGCAGTGACTGAGGAATTGTAAAAATATAAAGATCAAAATCTAAAGATTTTTGAAAGGTATAAAAGAAAAATATGGACATGGGATAGAAAGAGAGATCAAATATGGTGTAATATTTATGTAAAGGATAAAGCCAAATTAATGAATGCAAAAGTGTAGCCCCAAAGTTATTCAAAGAGAAATACAGGCAAAGGCATCCAGATAAGGAACATTTCACAATACAAAAAATAAGATCACAAAAAGGGAACGTAGATTAATAAAGTAGAAGTTAAAAAAATAGAAGTTGAAGTTATGGAATACATGTGAAGTGAAGGATTTAGTTCAGAAAGTCTAACACAGATTATATCACAGTATGATAGAATAACGAGTCCCTCAAGTCAGTAGAAATGGGAGGAACAGGGGACATCTGAAGAAGAAATATGGACAGGGGAAATAAAAAAAGATTTAATATGGTGAAATATTTATGCAAAGGAGAAAGTAAAACTAATCGATACAAAAATAGCAGCACCAAATATATTTGAAGAGAATACAGGCAAAGGTATCTGGATATGATAAATGTTGCAACATTAAAAAATAAGAAAACAAAAAGCAAAAGTGTAAAAGAGAATTAGTAATGCAGAAGTTAAAGAAATAGAAACTGAGGTTATAGATTACCTGCAAAGTGGAGGATTTAGTATGGAAAATCTAACTCTGATAATATCACAGCAGGATACAGCAAAGATCCTCAAATTAAGGAGAAACCAGTGGAGCAGGAAACATCTGATCAGTTGCCATATGAAGATACTTTGGAGCCTTCCATAGGAATCCAGTATAAAAGTTTAGTTGGAGTTGCACAGTAAGGGAAGTAACAGGAAACTGTGTCAACTCTAATGCAGTCAGTGTTGTAGAATGATAGGCCAATGAGTTCCCATATGAAAGGGCAACAGTTGACACTGGATGAAACTGATGAGAATGTCAGGAGGATGCTTTGAAACTTTCTATAGAATGCCCACAGGAAATGGAGAACAAAGAATGTGCCCTCAGTTTATAAGAAAATAATCTAAAGGAAGAATTGCTTGATTTAATAGAGATGGACAGACGTATGAAGTGCAAAGAAAATAAATAGATTATAGGAAGTCAATAAAATCCAAAAGGTTAGAAGTGTGTTAAAAGAATGAACACAGTAATTAGGAATGTTCACAGAGACCCATGCAATATATCAGAAGTAAACAGGATATATTACTGTGCAGCTAAATTAACAACAGGTAAAAAGTCTTACCACAAAAACACAGTGCAGTGAGGGAAAGGAAAGAAAGCAATCAAGTGCCGCCATGGATGTATCAAATAGCGGAAACTATAACGCAGTTAAGACAAGACGTGTCACTGTTAGAAGAGGGAACAGATCAACAAACATACTCAGAAAGATATATGTGATAAAAGCAATGAGCATTATTTTAACAGATCAGGATATTTTGTGCACTATCACAAATAATAACTAAAAATAGCAGCAAAACTTAGAAGATATGCAGATAAGTATAAGGAAGAGTACGAAATAAGCAATTTATTGATGTCCCAAATTTTTTAGAGAATTGGGAAACAAGGGAAAATGAATCGAAACACCAACAAAAAAGAAGAAATGGATATATTTTGGAGAAATATTTATGAAGATCCTGTGGAACATAACAAAAGTGCTAAATGGATAGAAGAAGTAGAAAGAATAAGATGTTCAAATGTATGGGATATAAAACGGGATGAAGTAACAGCTAGACAGAATGAAACAAAGTTAAGAAATGTTCATATTTGATAACTGAGGCCCAGATAGAATACCTAACTTCTGGTTAAAAGTATTAATATCTTTACATGAAGATATAGCCATGAGTAAGAACTATTTATATGCACACCCCAAACAGGCAACAATCTGGTTAACAACAGGAAGAACAATACTCCTACTTAAGAGCAGATCTGCAAGATATCCTAAAACCTATAGACCAATAATTTGCCATCCGACGACATATAAACTATACTCTGGATTTGGTGCCAACAAAATTTATAGTCATTTAGAAGAAAACTGAATCATGACAATAGAACAAAAAGGGTAACAAACAAAAGTCGTATGGAACAAATGGAATTGTAAAAAGGGGAAGAATCTAAGTATGGCATGGATAGACTACAAAAAAGCATTTGACAGTCTCGCACATTCATGGATAAAAGAGTGCTTAAAATATATAAGATAAACCCTGCACTGATCAATCACATTACAGCAACCATGTGGCAAACCACTTTGGAGTTAAGCCATGATAAACAACAAATTATTATTCCAGGGATGGGAATTCAAAGGGGGATATTCCAGGGTGACTCTTTGTCATTGCTGCTCTTTTGTCTTGTCCTTAACCCATTAAGTTGTTTACTTAATAGTAATTTGGCTCCCAGAAAATACAAAATGTAAAGAATGCTCAGCTAGTTTTTGTGGACGATTTAAAACAGTATAGTTTCATCAGATGAGGAACTGAAAGCACAACTGCAAGTGGTCAAAACATTTTCAGATGATAAAAGAATGTCATTTGGTCTTGATAAATGTGCAAAAGCAACCTTTAAAGCAGAAAAGCTGCAGCCCCAAGAAAACATCTGTTTGGGACAAGAATGTGCTATAGAATAACTTGAGAAAGATGGAGAGTATAAATATGTGGGGACTGTTGAAGGATCAACAATAAAACATGAACAAATATGAACATGTGAATGAATATTTTAGAAGACTAAAATTAATACTGAAAACAGCATTGACATCTAGGAACATAGTCTAATCTATAAAAACAATTTGCTCTTCCTGTCCTAACTTACAGTTTTGGAGTGATTGACAGGTCCCAAAAGGTGTTGAATCGATTACACAGGAAAACAAGAAGGATGCTTCATGCTTATCAAATGATTTTTAAAAATCAGTGTATACCAAGACTATATATTCCCCATTCTGAAGGAGGTACGGGCCTCGTCAAAACTGATTACACATATTAATCTGCAGTCAGAGCTGGATCATGGTCAAATGGGGCCCTAGACAGGGTAACAGATCGGGGCCCACCACAGCAACCCCTCCTGCAGCAATCACCTTTCCTCCACAGCAGCCCCCTCCTCAGCTATTCCAGTGTTCCATTACTTGGTTATTTCTCCTCAGTTACCATAAACAATGTTCAGATCTTCCAGTGTGCATACTGTTTTCTTATTTATTTCTGCAATGATTATAGATATTGAAATAGAATAGCACAGACACTGATAGCCATTTGCTAAACAAACATGATTACCAAAAAAAAAAGAAAAACATGAAAACACATAGCATGAGCAGTGCAATTCTCTGCCCTTGAAACTCACATTCATTGAAATGGCATTAAAACTCATATTCAAAGAAAATGCATTTGGAAGGTGAAGGATTAAGTTTACCTTTGGACTGTTTTCAAAACTTAGGTTCCTTGGACACATTTTTAAGACCATATATGTATATATGTGTTCATTAATTCACCTTCCTGATTGTATTAAATTATATTCCTTTAATAATATGGTACCACTCAGAGTGTTTTTAAAATTTGTAGTTTTGAACATTCTTCCAGTAAGCAATGAAACAAAATGTATGAACCGATAATGACAAAACTACACATTTCAGAAAATTTCAACCGTAAAAGGCCTCTGAAACTTGTGTTATTACAATCTACCAACAGCAGTCAATAAGCACAATCTCTGCAGAAGTAAAAATCATCAGAATAATTCCACATTAAAGAGATCTGTATCTAATGAAGAGGTTGTTACTGCCAAACAACTTTACATTTCAGTGTTTCATCTACAAATTCAGTGCCCTTGAAGAATTAATTGCCTATGTTACATTTAAAGAAATGTTAAACTGGTAATATTGCAATAGGGAATGACTGACAACAGGTTCATAGTTACTAGGCATCTCATACAAAAGAGGACACACTTAGGAGTGTAGAACCTCTATTGCCCCCTTAAAATTACCAAATAATCATCAATTCAAAGGGCACTACAACATCAGGACTCCATCTGCATGGTGTGGGAGTAGAATCCACAGCCTTCTGCACCAAAGGCAATTTTAATAGTGCTTTCAAATTCTATAGTACAAACCGTGACTGCCATTTGCTAAACAAAACACTTAGTTGCACCACTGAAAACAAACATAGCATGGGCAACAGTAAACGTCTCTTTCTTTTGAAGCATACGGTTTCATGAAAATGAACTGCAACTCATAATCCCTTGAAAATGCAGTGAAACTCATAATTGCCTGGAAATGCACTGAAACAAACTCACAATTCCCTCAGCAGTTTGGTTGTTGGTGCAGAAGATTCAGGCTCTTGTAACACTGAAGCTCACAATTTCTTCTGCAGTCTGGTAGTCAGTGTAGAGGATTCAGGGTCTTAACTGCACTGAAGCTCACAATTCCTTCAACAGTCTGGTAATCATTGTAAAGGATTCAGGCTCTTTTTTCCTGTAATCAAGTTACTGGGTCAAGCCTAGTCAAGTTAATTGACTAACCTGTCCTTCCCCCTAACTGGGGCATTACATACCATAGCTCTTAGGATAATAAATCTGGACAAAGCCTAAAACAATTGGGGGAGAAATGCCCAAAAATATGGACACATTTTAAATACTGCTCTTATAAACTTAGAAAGTTGCTAGAATAACAGCAGTTGTCTTAGCATGCATTTTCTGAAGGAAATTAAGTCTGAAACTCAAATGTATGGCATTATTTAGTTATTTCAATCTTCAGTGATTTGCCAGAAAACCACACATTTTATGAGGAATCGGCCAAAAATATGAGGCATAAATCTGGACATTCTGCAAAAATGTGAACAGTTGAGAGTTACACATACCTCTTGCTCTTAGTGCAAGAAATCTGGACCAAGTTTGAAATAATGGGGATGCTATGGCCCAAAAATAGGGATAGATTTTAAATATTGCTCTTTTCAACTTAGCAAGTTGCTAGAATAACAGGATTTGTGTTCGCATGCATTTTCTGAAGGATACAAAGTCTGAAACTCATTTATATTTCATTATTCAGTGACTTCATTCCTCCATAATTTGCCAGAGAACCACACATTTTATGAGAAACAAACTATGAGGCTAAATCTGGACAGTTGAGAGGCATGTTAAAACACACACGCACATGCACACACACACAAACACACACACACACACACACACACACACACACACACACACACACACACACACACACACACACAAGCACACACACAAGCACACACACACACACACACACACACACACACACACACACACACACACACACACACACACACACACACCTACCTTCTCTCTACCCTCGCACAGCAACACACAGAAGCACTTTATCAGTCATACGAAAAGAGAGGCTAGTTTAAAACACACACATACACACTTACCCTCTCTCTCTCAGTGGAATAGCTAGTTTAAATTCCACACGAGTGCAGAATGTGTTTACATCCATGTTGGTGTGTATGCATTTGTGTAATGCACGCATGGTCCTCCTTAAAGGAGAAGATGCTGGCACTGCAGAATTTTTTTAATTCTTAATCATTGCAGCCTCCTGGCCAGAGTGGCTTCCACCCAGACGTAGGGCACTAGGCAACTGCCTACATTGCCTAATGCTGGATCCAGGTCTGTCTGCAATCGTAGGACTACATATTTGCTGACCTCATAAGACCCAAATGTAGTGAAAGTTTTAAAACATGAGGAGAATAAGTCTAAGATGACATCCCTGCTTAGTTTAGTAGAAACATATCATTGTCAAACAGGAATGGAAATTAAACCAAAAGTATATAAAAATCAGGGAGCAATTGAAAGTGCCAAAAAACAAAAGAAATAATATAAGGTGAAGGATCAGATGAGAAGGCAAGAAATGTCAAAAATGCATAAGTACAGAAAACTCTTAGAACAACCTCATGTTGATCAGGATCGAACACAGGAATGGTTAAGAAGAGGTGAATTTCAACCAAAAGACGAAAGGTGAATATTGGTGGCCCAAGATAATGGACTGCATACACTTTGGTTTACAAAGTCCATTGAACATGTGGGAGAAACAGACAAATGCAGGTTTTGTAAAAGATAACTGGAAACAGTTGCACACCTTGTTGCCGGTTGTGACATACTAATTGGCAGAAGGACTGTACACTGAAAAGCATAATAATGTGGCAAGACTGTTGCATTGGGGAATACACAAACATTATAACAATGAAGTAGCTGAAAAACACTGGAAACATGAGCCACAAAGCATAGAAAATGATGAAGTTTATATCGCATGGGATTACCCATTAGTATCAGTTCAAAAAAATAGATGCAAGAAAACCAGATGTAGTAGTCCATGAAAAGAAGACAAAAGTAGCATTGATCATTGAAACTGCTACACCCAGTAACTTCAGTGTCTTATGTACAGAGAGACACAAAGTCATAACATACCAGGATTTTCAGGCAGAAATGAGGTTCCAATAGTAGTAGTAGGAAGACCTGGTTTTATAACAAAGAATTTGCAGTCGTACTTTGATATGTTACTTGTATAGGTAACTCCATATGAATTGCAGAAGGAGTCATTACTGGGCATATTGCAGGTGCTAAGAAGAGGACTTCTGCCTAACATCAAAGATTGAAACAATACTAATTTCATGAACTTTAATCATACTTTGACTCAGGAATGGGGTCCTTTCCTGTTATGGTATTAGAAACCCAAAAGACTTTGTGAAATTAAAAAGACAGTGAGCCATTTAAAGAAGCTATGAAACACTTAAAAGTGTTTGACATCTGGGGGTTAACTTATATACTGATATCTAGTCTTATTTTAAAATTACATTTTACGATGCTATGCTATTATATCAAATTAAAAGTTAGGGTCATAGTATATAGCATATTTCAATAGTCAAAACACTTCAATTGCCTTATATTTATTTGAGAATGTAATATTAGCAGACTTATGCCATTCAATTTCTTTACGTACTGTTACAACATATTAGTAAAACATCCATTTTATGTAAACCTTTATTTGGTGTGTATTGTAATTTTTAATGTAAACCTCAACATGCATGGTAGTGAACAATCTGATACTTTAAATCCATCTTTGCTGTCATCAGTAGGTATACTGACCACTGGGAAAATATATATAACATTGGGGGTATAAGGGTAAAGATCTCACAAAAGGAGGTGTTGCAGGGGGAGGTGCAGTCCCAGCAAAAAACAAAACAAAACAAAACAAAACAAAAGCAAAAACTTTTAATAACTTAGATTATTCCATTTACGCACCTTCATTATTATTCTAATCGATATTGCAGAGAACATCTTGATTTTTTTTTCTCAATACATTCCATTTATATTCTAGTTTAGGAGACTTTTGAAAGCTGTATTTTGGATTCAAATGAGACACAGACAATAATACTCAATGCTCAAATAGTAAGAAGTATTATTTTAATACTTAAGCTTGGAAGACTCAATAGCCTCAAGGCTTCAGCTTTATGTTACTATTCTAGCATAGTAATGGCTGGCCCATTTAAATATGGCAGCACAGAAGGCACAAGCGTACCTCTCAAGTGTACCTCATTACGAGGAACGTACCTCATTTGGGGTGTTAAAAAGTTCATGTTCCTCAAAGTTCCTCGAAGTTCCACATTGAAAGACTATATCACACATTCAGTGTTAGGAACTTTTTAAAGTGAAATCCATGGTAAATAGAAATGAATCATATTAATTCATTAAAAGATCTTCTTTATAAGTAAAAACCAGCATATTTTAACCATCCTATGGCCTTCCTAGTTAAAATTGTTAGCAAGCCATTAGTATGTGTTCCACATTTTGCGCATTTGTTCCACATTATGAGGGCTAGTGTTCCTCATTTTGGAGACGGAAGGTTGAGAGCTATGGGCCGCTCAAGCACTGCCGTGATGGATTTTTGTTTAAAGGATATTGGCCCAGAACTGGGCATGAAGGTTATAGCTAGTGAGGGACAACTGAATATAGTGGTTATCTAAAGCCCAGTGCCTTTACATAGAAATGATCTGTGGCTTTGAGTCTGAAAAGGGTCTTGGGAGGATTCTAGAAGTAGTTATAAATGCCAGACAAAAGACAATCCAGATTATATCCCTCTAAGGGAAGGAACCAAACTATGTATTCCTTCTGTAGTGGAAGAAGAACAGATTTTTGTTTATCCATTTGGGGAACTGCAAAGAGAGTTTGATGTCTTGTCTCTTTAGGTAAGGTTCTATTTTTTTTTTCTTTCTTTTTTGCCAGCTACTGTGCCAGACTCTCTCTATAAGGTGACGCTGTATTTAAATGTAAATAAATGTTGCTTTTTGTGTGAATGTGAAAAGTCTTCAGCAGGAATCTGGGAATATAATTTATTTTGACTGCAGACTGAACTATTTGTCATGCATTGCATTATCTTATTTAATGAACTTTATTTTTTGTAAATAATCACCAGTTTCAAGTTGGAACGATGACTGGAGTGACTATAAGCAAAACAATATACTACAATATATACTACAAAAAATGACATTATTGTGGAAAGCTGTATATATCTTGCAAGCGTATTCCAGTGTAAAGATGTGGTATAGGAGTAATATGAAATGCTGCATATAGTCTGTAGCTGGTCATTTTTTAATCAAAAAATACAAGTTAGAAATAAAACTGAGTCATACCCATTTTTTATGGCAAAAAACTGTCTTGCCTTAAATGAATATGAGCTTTCTACAAGGTGAGGCAACGTGATTATATTCAAATTGCTGATGTAGGAGAAAGTAGGAAAATCCAAACTGCTTTGCCATTCTAAGAGTGAGAACCTTGCCATAAGAGGCAGTGTCTAATAAATAAGTGCCAGTGATAATTTTCTTTGGGGGTAATCCTTCTTAGCCATCAGCAAATAATATGATCATTCCTGCAGATTATTGGTCAGCACATCATTTAATCAAAACGAAGTATCAGTACTACAGACATCTATTTCTTGCTGGGCTGCATAATCTGCTGATTATATCAAGATAGGATCATCATTATATGTGGTAAATATATGATTTTCAATGTTTGAATATGTAGGTACTGTTTTAGGTGGCTTAAAGCATGTCATTTATCTCACAGTGTAATAACTACAGGTGCTGCACTATTCCCCTTCCTCGTTTCAAGCAAAAGATGCGATTGGGCAACGTGAAGACTGTTATTTCTGAATGTATTAAGGATCCTGGCATTTTTATAAATAATAAATCATAACTTAAGGAGAATGGCAACTCAGTCACAGCCAGAGCCCTTAAAACAGTTGGACTAGTTATGAAAACCTTTGCATCTAGGGCACCATTCATTACGGTTGATCTGTGTGCATCTTATATTAGACCAGTCATTGATACAACATAGTTTGCTCTTGCAATAAAGATGATCTGTTAATCCTAGTAACTGTAAAAAAAAAAATAATAAAATCACTAGGAAAATAGCCTGATTTGGGTATAACAATATCTGTGTTTTCTGGAGCTATACTGTATTATGTGCAGGTATAATCATCGAAGGCTATACCAAGCTTTCAAGGCCTTCTATAACAAACATTCTTAGAAATTCATTATGGATATAACTTTATAAACATGATTAGGCAGTAAGAGATAATGGCCTTTTGTTCAAATTATTTGCAGCCAAAACAACTCAATTAAGCAGGTCAATATACCCTTCCTTATCCTCTTTTTGGAATAAACCTCCACTGAACAGTGGGAAACACCAGTATGTTAGTAACTTAAAAAATACACCACCACCAACTAGATCTATGGTTTCAACGTAATATATCTACATTGGTAATACAAACTATGTTCCATTTTGGTTGGACCAAACCCAGACATAGTTGAAACTATGACACTATTGATACTACCCATGTGACCTGTGAACTGAATTAATCTTTTCCTGGGCTTTTAATATCAGTAGGAGTTACATTTTACAGATAGTGCAGTGTCAGAGTGTTATATATTTATCTGTATTTTCTTCTACTTCATAAAGTTACAGGGTTAAACTAGTTAGATTTCCAGTTTTATTGATAATAAGAATAACTATCTCATAGTTGTTTTTTCTGACATTATCTGCTTTTTTAAAAATATTTTATTTAAGTGTGTCTGTGTGAAGACAGATGTCTGTTGTATATTTAATTTCGCAGTGTAGTCTACACAGATTTTGTTTTGTATCTTTAAAATTAATCATGTGCGTGAGTGTGTGTGTGCATGTGTGCATGTGTGCGTGTGTGTGTGTGTGTGTGTGTGTGTGTGTGTGTGTGTGTGTGTGTGTGTGTGTGTGCACGCATGGGTTGAGTGCAACAGTTTTGACCTAGATACAGTTAATCTTGGAAAGATAAAACTGTAAGGCACTGTACGCAGAGTGAGGTAAGTAAATTCATGTGAGAGATAGTGATTTTAATTTTAATGTAGTGCGTGGATTGCTGCAATAGCACTCTAAAAGCATCCAAATTACAACCTGGTTCAAGTGCTGCTATGGCACAAGACCCAACCTTAACAATATTTAGAGAGGTGCTTAACAATTGTAAAGTACCCCACACGTGCTATTAAGGTTGGATCTGCAATAAAACAGACAGTACTGACCAGTAAACAGCAGTAGCAGATAGAAACAGGTTCATTTCAACTCCGGTTTCTACCTGCTGTGGGTTAAAGGGCATTTTTAATTAAACAGCTGCCTTACACAGGAAATGCATAAGGATGTTAACCCCTTTCCCATTGCTTTACTGGCTTTAAAGCCAATACAACACATTGCATTTTTTACATAATACTTTTGTCTTATTTGTAGCATACGGAGAAGATAAATCTCCATTCACCTTAAAAAATTACAATGAAATCTCTGATCATAACTACATATTATCTTTCTCGATTTGGATGCCAGGACTCACCTCTTGAGCTTCACTCTTGAGGTGATTGTCTTGGCATCCAAGTGTTGAACACATTATAAGTGAGTGAGTTACAACTGGCAACCTGATCATAATTTTCTATATCAAGCTGTACAGTGTCAGTCTTATTTGGGTGTGGCTACTGTTGGTAATTGGCTGAGGCAGAATTGCATCTTTGCTGTACCCTTGTAATACCAATCTCCCTCATGCATATTTTTAATTTATAGTCCAGACAGTGGCGGAGAGTGAATGACCATAGTCACTTTCCTGACAATCATATTAAATATAATATTTCATAGTCAATACTTTTTACAGCAGTGTAGGTTTTTGCTAGTATTTTTATGACTGATCAGCAAAAAACTAGAAAGAGTTTTGTTTCCCTGGCATTTCAAAAGCATTGTTCTACTTCGATTAGTACTCGGTACCATACAATATTGTACATTTTCTTGTTAGACAATGGACATAGGCTGTTATATTTTTCATTGAAAGACAAAGCCTACTACCTTTCAACTTACTGAGAGAAATGTCAGCAACTAATGATTTGGAAACATTGCAGGTCTGAGATGGTGTCCATAAAACCATCTGATAACAGTTATAGTATATGCAATATATATTTTCTTCTTTAATTGTAAAACTATATTAAAATACTGAATAGTTTCAATACATTTTATTGTATTACTATTGAACTTGCAGACTGATAAAGAGATAAAATGTCCACAGTAATAAATTGTTTCTTTGTAATTTATGCAACAATATGATAAATGTATCTTCCAAGTTGAAATATCTTAA